>NC_057806.1:333923953-334223953 GCF_018294505.1 Triticum aestivum | reverse complement strand
AGGAGCCAATCATGGAGCGATATACCTTTTGATCCACCGCTTCACCATTGGGATCAATGTCAAGTTGGCACTTGGTGGGCATGGGAGTGGAAGACGGCTTGACATCACTTAGCTTGAATCTCTTGAGCATGTCTTGAGTGTATTTGGCTTGGTTGATGAAGGTTCCTTCTCTCCTTTGCTTCACTTCGAATCCGAGAAAGAACTCCAACTCTCCCATGGAAGACATCTCGAACTTTGAGGTCATGAGAGCGGCAAATTCCTCATTGAAAGCTTTGTTAGGGGAACCAAAGATAATATCATCAACATATAATTGGCACACAAACAACTCCCCTTTGACCTTCTTAGTAAAAAGAGTGGGGTCGATTAGCCCAACTTCAAAACCACGATCTTGTAAAAACTTGGTAAGGTGGTCATACCACGCACGCGGGGCTTGTTTAAGGCCATAGAGTGCCTTATCGAGTTGATACACATGATCGCGAAAGTAGGGATCCTCGAACCCGGGGGGTTGCTTGACATATACCAATTCATTAATCGGACCATTAAGGACATCACTCTTCACATCCATTTGTTGTAACTTAAAGTTATGATGAGAAGCATATGCAATCAACATGCGAATGGATTCAAGACGAGCAACGGGGGCAAAGGTTTCACCGTAGTCGATACCCTCGACTTGGTAGTAGCCTTGTGCTACCAAACGAGCCTTGTCGTGAATGATAATCCCATGAGCATCTTGCTTGTTCTTGAATATCCAATTGGTTCCAATGACATTGTGGTTCTCCTTTGGCCTTGGCACCAATCGCCACACTTTGTTGCGCTCGAAGTTGTTGAGTTCTTCATGCATGACATTGAGCCAATCCGGATCCTCGAGCGCCTCATAGACCTTTTGGGGTTCAACACAAGAGACAAACGCCTGATGTTCACAATAGTTTGCTAATTGTCTACGAGTGCTTACCCCCTTTCTTAAGCTTCCAAGCACATTTGTCATGAGATGATCCTTGGTGGAGAGCTTGGAAGCAATCTTGGCGGCACGACGCTCCAATTCCTCCTCAGGGGTGAGATGAGGAGTGGTCACTTGATCATCTTGAGCGCCGTCTTGAGCTTGTTTTTTATCTCGAGGAAGCTCTTGATCTTGAACTTGCTCGGAGGAGAGAACTTGGCCTTGGGCATCACTTGATGTTACAACACCATCTTGAGATTGACCTTGCCCTCGGTCTTGTTCTTGAGGTTGAGGGCCTTCACTTTGTTCTTCGGAAGCGTGTGGATCTTGGGTTGGTGAAGGTTCCACTTGAGTGGAACGTTGTCCTTCTCCTTCGGCCACAAGGGGTTCCTCAATGGGTAGGATATGACCAACACCCATTATTCTTATGGCTTGGGGAGGAATTTCATCACCTACATCACAAGTACCACTTTGCTCCACTTGGGAGCCGTTATTCTCATCAAACCCCACGTTACACGTTTCCTCAATAAGTCCCATGGACTTATTGAGAACACGGTAAGCATGAGAGTTTGTAGCATAACCAACAAATATGCCCTCATAAGCTCTAGCCTCAAATTTAGACAAACGAACACCTTTCTTGAGAATGAAACACTTACACCCGAACACCCGGAAGTACTTGAGGTTGGGCTTGTTACCGGTGAGTATCTCATATGGAGTCTTGTTCAAGCCTTTGCAGAGGTAGAGCCGATTAGATGCATGACACGCGGTGTTGATGGCTTCGGCCCAAAAGTTGTAGGGAGACTTGAACTCCGCCATCATGGTCCTTGCCGCATCCATCAACGTCCGGTTCTTCCTCTCCGCTACACCATTTTGTTGAGGGGTATAAGGTGCAGAATATTGATGCTTGATTCCCTCATCACTCAAAAACTCATCCAAGGTGTAGTTCTTGAACTCGGAGCTATTGTCACTTCTTATAGTCAAGATCTTTGCATTGTGTTGTTGTTGGGCTTCATTTGCAAAGTCGATGACGGTTTGTTGGGTCTCGCTCTTCCTCTTGAAGAAATATACCCAAGTGTATCTTGAATAGTCATCCACAATCACCAAACAATACTTTCTGCCCCCAAGACTATCAAAGGATGGAGGTCCAAAGAGATCCAAATGAAGGAGCTCCAAAGGCATATTCGAGTAGATGATAGTCGTGGGAGGGTGAGCCTTCTCATGTAGCTTTCCTTCGATGCAAGCACTGCAAGCACGATCTTTGGCAAAACTAACATTTGTTAGTCCACGGACATGGTCCCCCTTGAGAAGACTTTGCAAAGGTCTCATATTGACGTGGGCTAGACGGCGATGCCAAAGCCATCCCACGTCAACTTTAGCCATTAGGCATGTCGCGGTCTTAGTGGGTTGCTCCGAAAAGTTAATCACATAGAGACCATTCTCGACATGCCCAACAAAGGCTACTTTAAGAGTCTTGCTCCACAGGAGGGCCACGGTATCAATATCAAAGAAAGCGGCAAAGCCCAAGAGTGCTACTTGACGAACGGAAAGTAAATTGTATGCAAGGGACTCAACAAGCATGACCTTCTCGATCGTAAGATTATGAGAAATGACAACTTTGCCGAGTCCTAATACCTTAGAATACGATGCATCACCCCACTCGACGTTGGTGGGCATGGATGGAATCTTTTGCACGTCCACCACCAAGTCCTTGCTTCCGGTCATATGATTAGTAGCTCCACTATTGAGCAACCATGATCCCCCACCGGAAGCAAACACCTACAAGAGATCAATGCTTGGTTTTAGGTACCCATTTTGTAATGGGTCCTTTGATGTTCGTAACAAGGGTCTTAAGAACCCAAATAGACCATTCAATGTACTCATAAGGAGAACCAACAAATTTGGCATAAACATGCCCATCTCTAGCACGGCATAATACATAAGAAGGGTTAAAGTTGTCGGCTTTGTTGGGAATGAAAGTGTTGCTCTTCTTGGCATCACTACCCCTCACGGAGTTCTTCTCCTTCTCCTTAGTAGAGCCCTCTCCCTCCTTCACAAAGGTTTGCTTGAGAGGAGGAGGTCGTTTGGCCTTGCCATTCTTCTTCTTGTTCTTGGACTTGGGGACGTACCCAATCCCTTCCTTGGCCACAACTCCCTTTTGGTTGGTGAAAAGGTCGTTGAGGTTCTTCTCGCCTTGTATGCAAGATACAAGACCTTTCTCAAGTTGAACCTTTAGCTTAGCGTTCTCCTCAACAAGATGAACATGCTCACAACATGGGTTAGTAGCATTTTCATTATCAATTAACATCATACGAGGAAAAGTGGCTTTCTCCTTGGTTAGCTTTACTTGAAGTTGATCATGAGACTCTTTGAGGCTAGCATGAGCACCCTTCAAGACCTTGTGAGCCTTGCCAAGTAGATCAAACTCCTCTTTGAGTCTAGCAAGATCAACCCCAAGCATGGCCTTCTCAGAGTTTAGCACACGAGAGACAACAAGAGCATGATCAAAATCTTTCTTTAACTTAGCGTGATCGACGTTGTGTGACTCCTAAAGAGCCAAACGAATACCATGCTCTTCCTCAAGAGCATTGGAAAGATCCAAAATCTCATCGTCATAGTCATGACTATGCCCCTCCATCTTGGAGATAGTATCTTCGTGAGCCTCGATCATGTCATTGGCTTCACCAAGTTGTTCCAAGAGAGCAACAAAATGCTTCTTGGATTTACCCTTGAGTTTACCCATAAAGGACTCAAACTCATTTTCCTCCACATTGTATCCCTCATGTTTATCAATGCAATCCGTCAAGGAAGGATTATTAATGATGGTAGTTTTGATGTTGGGGGTTACCTTGTTGGTGGCTTTAGCCATGAGGCACTTGGCGGTGATGTTCTCATTGGGTGAGTTGAAGAGAGACACTTGTGGAGTTTTTGCAATGGCTACGGAGGCCATGGCAACCGACTCACCATCTTCATCATCATCATCATCATCATCCTCATGGTACTCTTCTTGAACCACCAACGCCTTGTGAGGGATCTTCTTGGGGAAGTTGCTCTTGTTGGGGAAGGACTTGGCTTTGTCCTTTCGGATGAGCTTGCCACCATTGTCTTCCCTCTTCTAATACGGACATTCCGCAACAAAATGGCTCACATTGCCACAATTGTAGCAAGTCCTCACACGTTGCTTGCTCTTCATGCCACTTGAGTTGTTCTTGTTGAAGTTTGGCCTTGAGTTCTTCTTGATCCAAAATTGCCTTGAAGCAAGTGTCATGTGTTCATGATAGGCATACTTTGTATCTTCGGTGTTGCTTTCCTCTTCTTCTTCTTCTTCAACACAAACCTTGGCCTTCAATGCAAGGTTGGGCTTCTTTGCCCTTTGAGAGCAAAGCACCGCATTGTCGGCGGTCTTGTCCAAGATGTTCATAGCCACAAACTCATCCAACACGTCACTTGAGGTCAAGGTGTGGAAGTCGGGCCTTTGACAAATGACGGAGGACATGGCCTTGTGGTAAGGCATCATTGCTTTGAGGAATTTGCGCTTGATCCAATTGTCATCCGTGTCCTTGCTACCATGATCTCGGAGTGAGACCACGAGTTTGGTTACTCTCTGATAAAGCTCACGAGGTTCTTCATCTTCTTTCATAGCAAACTCATCGGCTTCATCTTGCACTACTTCATAGTTGGAGCGTTGAATGCTTGCGCTTCCCCAGTAGAGAGAGACAACACAAAGCCATGCATCTTTGGCCAAGGCGAATGGCCGAAGATGAGGTAGATCTTCGGGAGGAATTGCATCTTGGATGATGAAGAGAGCATTCTCATTGAATTGATTATTCGCGGCTTCTCGAGGAGTGAAGTTGCTTAGGATACGCGGTACTACCGCGCGGGGAGCGGATGTAAAAAATTACATCCGCTCCTACTTCCGCTACTCCCGATGTGCCAGACTAGGGCTCACGGTACTACGGCTCCCAAGGAGCGGTACTACCGTGACCACCTGCGGTACTACCGCAAGCCTCAGAACAGCAACAGAAAGGAAGACATCTTTTTGCACAGACAAGAAGAAATGAAAGATGATCCAAGGTGCTAAAAGAAAGGCGGTGCAAAGAGGAGTAAACGTGTACGTGACGATTCCACCCAAACCTTTCCAAAGCAGACCCCCTCTTAATAGTACGGCTTTCCTACGACTCAAATCCACCGAAAAAGGAACATAGAAAACTGTCGTCTTCAATAATCTTCGAGGGGCTCCTAACCGTCTCATGCCTAGTCATGAATTATCTGAAATACTCGAGACACACGATTAGCCCGCAAATGCATTGTCATCAATCACCAAAACACCTTAGGGATAAATATGCCCTTACAAGGTGTCGTGCGTTCGGTACTTGATCAGTTGGTCGCGAAGATGTTCGACTACATTGTAACACCCTCGATGCGGCTATATCTCCCACGTGTCGAAGCACGACTTAGAGGCATAACCGCATTGAAAGCAATGTCGCAAGTGAGGTAATCTTCACAACAACCCATGTAATATAATAAGGGAAAAGGATACATAGTTGGCTTACACTCGCCACGTCACACAAATAGCATAAATAACATTACATTCATCCAAATACACTCAAGGTCCAACTATGGAACCAAAATGAAGATAAACCCCAAATGCAACATAATCCCCGATCGCCCCAACTGGGCACCACTACTGATCAGCTAGGAAAGACACGTAGTATCGTCCCGAGTCCTCATCGAACAGCCACTTGAGCTCAGTTGAATCACCTGGAGCGGTATCATCGGTCCCTGCATCTGGTTTTGGAAGGAATCTGTGAGTCACGGGGACTCAGCAATCTCACACCCTCGCGATCAAGACTATTTAAGCTTATAGGTAAGGTAAAGGTATGATGTGGAGCTGCAGCAAGCGACTAGCATATTTGGTGCCTAACATATGCGCCAAAAGAGAGCGAGAAGAGAGGGAAAATGCACGGTCGAACAACTATGATCAAGAAGTGATCCTAGAACAACCTACGTCAAGCATTGCTCCAACATCGTGTTCACTTCCCGGACTCCGCCGAGACGAGACCATGACGGTTACACACGCGGTTGGTGCATTTTAATTAAGTTAAGTTTCAGGTTATCTACAACCGGACATTAACAAATTCTCATCTGTCCATAACCGCAAGCACGGCTTTCGAAAGTTCAAATCCCTGCAGGGGTGTCCCAACTTAGCCCATCACAAGCTCTCACGGTCAACAAAGGATATTCCTTCTCCCAAGACATTCCGATCAGACTCGGCATCCCGGTTACAAGACATCTCGACAATGGTAAAACTAAACCAGCAAAGCTGCCCGAATGTGCCGAAAAATCCCGATAGGAGCTGCACATATCTCGTTCTCAGGGCACACTCAGATGAGCCCGACGTCGGGTAGGCCAGCCCAGAGTTGCCCCTAGTAGCCCCGTACATCGCTCAGTTGGACCAACACTTAGAGAAGCACTGGCCCGGGGGGGTTAAAATAAAGATGACCCTTGAGTCCACGAAACCCAAGGGAAAAAGGCTAGGTGGCAAATGGTAAAACCAAGGTTGGGCCTTGCTGGAGGAGTTTTATTCAAGGCAAACTATCAAGGTGTTCCCATTATAACCCAACCGTGTAAGGAACGCAAAATCCAGGAACATAACACCGATATGACGGAAACTAGGGCGGCAAGAGTGGAACAAAACACCAGGCATAAGGCCAAGCCTTCCACCCTTTACCAAGTATATAGGTGCAATAAGATAGAACAATATAATATGGTGATATCCCAACAATAAACATGTTCCAACAAGGAACGAACTCCAATCTTCACCTACAACTAGCAATGCTATAAGAGGGGCTGAGCAAAGCGGTAACATAGCCAAACAACGGTTTGCTAGGACAAGGTGGGTTAGAGGTTTGACATGGCAATGTGGGAAGCATGATAAGCAAGTGGTAGGCATCGTAGCATAGGCATAGCAAAAGAGGGAGCATCTAGCAAGCAAAGATAGAAGTGATTTCGAGGGTATGGTCATCTTGCCTACAAAGTTCTCAGAGTCGACTTGATCCTCGTAAGCGTACTCAACGGTCTCCTCGTTCACGTACTCGTCTCCCGGCTCTACCCAAGCAAGAACAACAAACAAAAAGGAATACAATTAACCACGTGTAATGCTCAAGCAACATGATGCAAACATGGTATGATATGCGGGATGCGATATGTGATGCATATGCATGATTTGGAAAGGAATGATTGATTCTAGCCTCAACTTGGAAAACCAAGAGTTCCACTGGAAAGAGGAGTTGATTTCGGTTGAAATCGATATAAAGATCACCGGAATCGGATGCACGGTTTGGAAATGACAAGAAAAACAAATATGGCACCGGTCTGCGATAAACAACAAGTAGCATTCTAAATGCATCAAGAACAACATGCTACAACACTCCAACATGACAACAAAATACATGGCAGGTATCCACTCAAGATGTTTGACAAAATATGAACACTGAGCTACGGCTAATTCACTTAATAGCAGGTTCAAACAAGCATGGCAAAAGTGCAAAAGATAACAGGTTTCAGACTTAATGAAATTAACAGCATGTCAGCAATTTATCATCAGGAAGCAATGTTTAGAGCACGATAACTACATGCTACAGGAACATATCATGGCAAAGCAAGGCATGGCATGAGGGTACTCAAAGCATATAACAAAAGTCCCTTAGTGACCATGAGCCAAAAGGGATCAGAAAATACAATTGCAAGCATGTGAACATAGCAAAAACATAAACAGATTCAGACTTGGTGAAATTCCAGGACACGACAAAAACAGATTCAACATGGCATCTTTACAAGCTTGATTAACTCACTACAAGGCATGTCATGGCATGGAACAAGTTCTAGCATGAATTATACATGAAAATGAAGCTAACCAGGTGCTAAACAACCTCATAGCAAGATTGCATGAATAAACACATAAAAGACAAAACAGCAACATGATGAAAAAAGACAGATTCATGAACTTGCTCAAATGCAGAAACTAAGGCCACCACTGGATTAATTGGATTTTTCTACCCCAAAAACATATATAATATGTTGGGGTTGCTGTAGAAAAATCAACACAAATGCAATAAGTTGAATACTGCCTAAAAAAGAAATAGACAGAAAAGGAAAATGCCTAAAAACGGAAACGTCCTGATCTGGACTTACCAGATAAGGAAAAGGCCCGATCTAGAAGGTCCCAAAATGGCAAGCTGCCCGATTGGGTGTAAAACAGGGGTGTGTAGATGACAGGTGGGCCCGTGGGTCCCACGTGTCATGTGAGAGGAGGTTGTGCGAGTGTGCGGCTGGCCGGTGGGCCTGGCGAGATGTGAGGCTAGCATGTGGGTCCAGCTTGGGGCCCACAAGGCGGTGATGCAAGCGCGGGGGAGTAGGGGAAAAACAAAGGAGAGGGTCGGCGGCGACCGAGTGTGACGGGGCCTCGCCGGAGTTGCTCCGGTGGCCCTACGAGGCGGCGGAAGGGTGCAACAGAATCCGCGGAAGGATCCCGCGCCTGCGAGTACTGTTAGGTGCACCGAGCGATGACGGAGTCGACACCGACGATGAGCTACAGAGGCGGCGACGGCACGGACGCACGCGACTAATCGAACAACTACGCGAGCATCTAAGGGCATTGAACGAACCTATACTGAGAGGAGAACACGACGGACACACGCACACGGGCAATGGGAGACGAAGCACTCGCCAGAGACGAGGTCCGACGGCGGCGACTCGGGCGGACGACGCGGGAGCAGCTACAGCATGCAAAAGAGGGGGTGAAAGGCACGGGACTGCACAGGGGCTTACCACGAGCACTAACGTGTGCTCGGTTGGACGGGAGATGGACGGAGACGAGCACGACAGCGACCGAACACCTACGGGTACCGTGGGGAAGAAGAGGAAGGAGATGGCTCCGTCTTGGTGTCCCGAGGGGAAGTAGTGGACGGCGGGGACGTAGTCGACGTCGGGGAGGAAGACGGACACGACCGCCGGGGTGGAGGTGGTCGAAGATCACGACGGCGACGAGCTCGCACGCTCGGAAACGCTCGGGACGTGGATGGCGCGGCGAATCTGGGGGCTCTCTCACCTGGTGGCGGCGGCGAGAGGGAAGAGGGGAAACCCTAAAGGCGAGTGGACATGGAGAGGGGATAAAAGGGGGACGGATCGAGGGTTTGGAGCGGCGACGCTCTCGGCCGTGGCCATGTGCGCGCTCTCAAGGGGGGCCAAGGAAGAAGAAAGGTGGGTGTGGGTGTAGCCCGAGACGTTGTCTCCTGGGGCCGGCTTCGCCACGTGGAGAGAGGCCAGCGGGGGTGCGGGCGCACGCAGGTGAGAAAAGGCAGAGAGAGGGGGGTCCGAGCGGGCTGGCTGGCACGCTGGGCTCACTGGCACGGGGCTAGCTGGGCCTGCCTAGGAGGCCAAGGCCAAATTGGTGCTGCTGCTCTGCTGCGCTTCCTCTTTTCTATTTTCTTCAGACAGAAAAACAAAAGAAAAGCATAGGGGAAATGGAGAGGAGTTTGAGTTAAATAAAAATATCCTCCTGATCCTGAATTTGTGAAGTATTTAATAAACTTGCTTTGGTAATTTTTAAAGGTAGAAAAATATTCCAAGTTTGAATTATAATTCAAACTTGAAGCATTTTTTAACCCAACCAAAACAATTCTAAAAGAGGTGAAACTTGGCAGGGGGTTTCAAGGCATGGAGCTAGATTTATAGGGAGAATATGAACATTTATGGAGTAGGGCAAGATGACACTTGCAAGAAAAGAAAAGAAAGGGAAGGAGAGGAGGTGATGAGGGGGAAAAGATGAAGCTAGGATCCCAAAGAACATGCCTCAAATGCAAAATGCTCACAACATGAAGATGCACATGATGATGCCATGATGCAACAAGAGAACATGAAAAGAAAAAAAATGCATGACAAGAATAAAACAAAACAAAGGCAAAACCCAACCATGAATCTCATAACTTAAGGCTGGGAAAAGGCAAGAGTTGGAATACGAATATGGAAAGTTACATACGGGGTGTTACATACATCAACCGCGTTACTTAACGCTTCTGCTTTCGGACTACGAGGGTACGTAGACACACTCTCCCCTCTCGTTGCTATGCATCTCCAAGATAGATCTTGCGTGCTCGTAGGAAATGTTTTTGAAATATTGTGTTCCCCAACAGTGGCATCCGAGCCAGGTCTATGCGTAGATGTTGTATGCACGAGTAGAACACAAAGAGTTGTGGGCGATAATAGTCATACTGCTTACCAGCATGTCATACTTTGATTCGGCAGTATTGTTGGATGAAGCGGCCCAGACCGACATTACATGACCGTGTTCATGAGACTGGCTCTACCGACGTGCTTCGCACACAGGTGGCTAGTGGGTGTCTGTTTCTCCAACTTTAGTTGAATCGAGTGTGACTACGCCTGGTCCTTGTTGAAGGTTAAAACAGCACACTTGACAAAAAATCGTTGTGGTTTTTGATGCGTAGGTAAGGACGGTTCTTGCTAAGCCCATAGCAGCCACGTAAAACTTGCAACAACAAAGTAGAGGACGTCTAACTTGTTTTTGCAGGGCATGTTGTGATGTGATATGGTCAAGACGTGATTATATAAATTGTCGTATGAGATGATCATGTTTTGTAACACAGTTATCGGCAACTGGCAGGAGCCATATGGTTGTTGCTTTATTGTATGAAATGCAATCGTTATGTAATTGCTTTACTTTATCACTAAGTGGTAGCGATAGTCGTGGAAGCAATAGTTGGCGAGACGACAACGATGCTACGATGGAGATCAAGGTGTCAAGCCGGCGATGATGGTGATCATGGTGGTGCTTTGGAGATGGAGATCAAAGGCACAAGATGATGATGGCCATATCATATCACGTATATTGATTGCATGTGATGTTTATCTTTTATGCATCTTATTTTGCTTAATACAGCGGTAGCATTATAAGATGATCTCTCACTAAATTTCAAGGTATAAGTGTTCTCCCTGAGTATGCACCGTTGCTACAGTTCGTCGTGCCGAGACACCACATGATGATCGGTTGTGATAAGCTCTACGTTCACATACAACGGATGCAAGCCAGTTTTGCACAAGCAGAATACTCAGGTTAAACTTGACGAGCCTAGCATATGCAGATATAGCCGCGGAACACTGAGACCAAAAGGTCAAGAGTGAATCATATAGTAGATATGATCAACATAGTGATGTTCACCATTGAAAACTTCTCCATCTCACGTGATGATCGAACATGGTTTAGTTGATCTAGATCACATGATCATTTAGATGACTAGAGGGATGTCTATCTAAGTGGGAGTTCTTAAGTAATATGATTAATTGAACTTTAATTTATCATGAACTTAGTACATGATAGTATTTTGCATGTCTATGTTGTTGTATATGAATGGCCCGTGTTGTTGTTCCGTTGAATTTTAATGCGTTCCTAGAGAAAGCTAAGTTGAAAGATGATGGTAGCAACTACACGGACTGGGCCCATAACTTGAGGATTATCCTCATTGCTGCACAGAAGAATTACGTCCTGGAAGCACCACTAGGTGCAAAGCCCGCTACAGGAGCAACACCAGTTGTTATGAATGTCTGGCAGAGCAAAGCTGATGACTACTCAATAGTTCAGTGTGCCATGCTTTACATCTTAGAATCGGGACTTCAACGGCATTTTGAACGTCATGGAGCATATGAGATGTTCCAGGAGTTGAATTTAATATTTCAAGCAAATGCCCGAATTGAGAAATATGAAGTCTCCAATAAATTCTATAGTTGCAAGATGGAGGAGAATAGTTATGTCAGTGAACATATACTCAGAATGTCTGGGTACCACAACCACTTGACTCAACTGGGAGTTAATCTTCCTGATGATAGTGTCATTGACAGAGTTTTTCAATCACTGCCATCAAGCTACAAAAGCTTCGTGATGCACTATAATATGCAAGGGATGGATAAGACAATTCTCGAGCTCTTCGCAATGCTAAAGGCTGCGCAGGTAGAAATCAAGAAGGAGCATCAAGTGTTGATGATTAACAAGATCTATAGTTTCAAAAAAAAGGGCAAAGGGAAGAAGGGGAACTTCAAGAAGAACAGCAAGCAAGTTGCTGCTCAAGTGAAGAAGCCCAAGTCTGGACCTAAGCCTGAGACTGAGTGCTTCTACTGCAAAGGGATTGGTCACTGGAAGCGGAACTGCCCCAAGTATTTGGCGGATAAGAAGGATGGCAAAGTGAAAGGTATATTTGATATACATGTTATTGATGTGTACCTTACTAATGCTCGCAGTAGCGTCTGGGTATTTGATACTAGTTCTGTTGCTAATATCTGCAACTCGAAACAGGGGCTACGGAATAAGCGAAGGTTGGCTAAGGACGAGGTGACGATGCGCATGGGAAATGGTTCCAAAGTCGATGTGATCGCCGTCGGCACACTACCTCTATATCTACCTTCAGGATTAGTATTAGACCTGAATAATTGTTATTTGGTGCCAGCGTTAAGCATGAACATTATATCTGGATCTTGTTTGATGCGAGACGGTTATTCATTTAAATCAGAGAATGATGATTGTTCTATTTATATGAGTAACATCTTTTATGGTCATGCACCCTTGATGAGTGGTCTATTTTTATTGAATCTCGATAGTAGTGATACATATTTCATAGTATTGAAGCCAAAAGATATAAGTTTAATAATGATAGTGCAACTTATTTGTGGCACTGTCGTTAAGGCCATATTGGTGTAAAGCGCATGAAAAAACTCCATGTTGATGGGCTTTTGGAATCACTTGATTATGAATCACTTGATGCTTGCGAACCATGCCTCATGGGCAAGATGACTAAGACTTCGTTCTCTGGAACAATGGAACGAGCAACTGACTTATTGGAAATAATACATACTGATGTATGCGGTCCAATAAGTGTTGATGCTCGTGGCGGGTATCATTATTTTCTGACCTTCACAGATGATTTGAGGAGATATGGGTATATCTACTTGATGAAACATAAGTCTGAAACATTTGAAAAATTCAAAGAATTTTAGAGTGAAGTGGAAAATCATCGTAACAAGAAAGTTAAATTTTTACTATCTAATCGTGGAGGTGAATATTTGAGTTATGAGTTTGGTCTTCATTTGAAACAATGTGGAATAGTTTCGCAACTTACGCCACCTGGAACACCACAGCGTAATGGTGTGTCCGAACGTCGTAACTGCAATTTATTAGATATGGTGCGATCTATGATGTCTCTTACTGATTTACCGCTATCGTTTTGGGGTTATGCTTTAGAGACGGCTGCATTCACATTAAATAGGGCACCATCAAAATCCGTTGAGACAACATCATATGAACTGTGGTTTGGCAAGAAACTCAAGTTATCGTTTCTTAAAGTTTGGGTCTGCGATGCTTATGTGAAAAAGCTTCAACCTGATAAGCTCGAACCCAAATCGGAGAAATGTGTCTTCATAGGATACCCAAAGGAGACTGTTGGGTACACCTTCTATCATAGATCCAAAGGCAAGATATTCGTTGCTAAGAATGGATCCTTTTTAGAGAAGGAGTTTCTCTCGAAAGAAGAGTGGGAGGAAAGTAGAACTTGATGAGGTAAATGTACCTTCTCCCTTATTTGAAAGTAGTTCATCACAAAAATCAGTTCCAGTTATTCCTACACCAATTAGTGAGGAAGCTAATGATGATGATCATGAAACTTCTGATCAAGTTACTACCGAACCTCGTAGGTCAACCAGAGTAAGATCCGCACCAGAGTGGTACGGTAATCCTGTTCTGGAGGTCATGTTACTTGACCATGACGAACCTACGAACTATGAGGAAGCGATGATGAGCCTAGATGCCGCAAAATGGCTTGAAGCCATGAAATCTGAGATGGGATCCATGTATGAGAACAAAGTGTGGACTTTGGTTGACTTTCCCGATGATCGGCAAGCCATAGAGAATAAATGGATCTTCAAGAAGAAGACTGACACTGACGGTAATGTTACTGTCTACAAAGCTGGACTTGTTGCGAAAGGTTTTCTACAAGTTCAAGGAGTTGACTACGATGAGACCTTCTCACCCGTAGTGATGCTTAAGTCCGTCCGAATCATGTTAGCAATTGCCGCATTTTATGATTATGAAATTTGGCAAATGGATGTCAAAACTACATTCCTTAATGGGTATCTTAAAGAAGAGTTGTATATGATGCAACCAAAAGGTTTTGTCGATCCAGAAGGTGCTAACAAAGTGTGCAAGCTCCAGCGATCCATTTATGGACTGGTGCAAGCATCTCGGAGTTGGAATATACACTTTGATAGTGTGATCAAAGCATATGGTTTTATACAGACTTTTGGAGAAGCCTGTATTTACAAGAAAGTGAGTGGGAGCTCCGTAGCATTTCTGATATTATATGTGGATGACATATTGTTGATCGGAAATGATACTGAATTTCTGAATAGCATAAAAGGATACTTGAATAAGAATTTTTCAATGAAATACCTCGGTGAAGCTGCTTACATATTGGGCATCAAGATCTATAGAGATAGATCAAGACACTTAATTGGACTTTCACAAAGCGCATACCTTGATAAAGTTTTGAAGATGTTCAAAATGGATCAAGCAAAGAAAGGGTTCTTGCCTGTGTTACAAGGCGTGAAGTTGAGTCGGACTCAATGCCTGGCCACTACAGAAGATAGAGAGAAAATGAAAGTCATTCCCTATGCCTCAGCCATAGGTTCTATCATGTATGCAATGTTGTGTACCAGACATGATGTGTGCCTTTCTATTAGTTTAGCAGGGAGGTACCAAAGTAATCCAGGAGTGGATCACTGGACAGCGGTCAAGAACATCCTAAAATACCTGAAAAGGACTAAGGATATGTTTCTCGTTTATGGAGGTGACAAAGAGCTCATCGTAAACGGTTATGTCAATGCAAGCTTTGAAACTGATCCGGATGACTCTAAGTCACAAACCGGATATGGATACGTATTTTTATTGAATGGTGGAGCTGTCAGTTGGTGTAGTTCTAAGCAGAGCATCGTGGCGGGATCTACGTGTGAAGTGGAATACATAGCTGCTTTGGAAGCAGCAAATGAAGAAGTCTGGATGAAGGAGTTCATATCATATCTAGGTGTAATACCTAGTACGTCGGGTCCAATGAAAATCTTTTGTGACAATACTAGTGCAATTGCCTTAGCAAAGGAATCCAGATTTCACAAGAGAACCAAGCACATCAAGAGACGCTTCAATTCCATCTGCGATCAAGTCAAGGAGGGAGACATAGAGATTTGCAAGATACATAGAGATCTGAATGTTGCAGACCCGTTGACTAAGCCTCTCTCACGAGCAAAACATGATCAGCACCAAGACTCCATGGGTGTTAGAATCATTACTGTGTAATCTAGATTATTGACTCTAGTGCAAGTGGGAGACTGAAGGAAATATGCCATAGAGGCAACAATAAAGTTGTTATTTATATTTACTTATATCATGATAAATGTTTGTTATTCATGCTAGAATTGTATTAACTGAAGACTTAGTACATGTGTGAATACATAGACAAACAGAGTGTCCCTAGTATGCCTATACTTGACTAGCTCGTTAATCAAAGATGGTTAAGTTTCCTAGCCATGGACATGTGTTGTCATTTGACGAACGGGATCACATCACTAGAGAATGATGTGATGGACTAGACCCATCCGTTAGCTTAGCACTATGATCATTTAGTTTATTGCTATTGCTTTCTTCATGACTTATACCTATGACTATGAGAATATGCAACTCCAGAATACCGGAGGAACACCTTGTGTGCTATCAAACTTCACAACGTAACTGGGTGAGTATAAAGATGCTCTACAGGTGTCTCCGATGGTGTTTGTTGAGTTGGCATAGATCGAGATTAGGACTCCGTGTATCAGAGAGGTATCTCTGGGCCCTCTCGGTAATGCACATCACTATGAGCCTTGCAAGCAATGTGACTAATGAATTAGTCATGGGATGATGCATTACATAACGAGTAAAGAGACTTGCCGGTAACGAGATTGAACTAGGTATGATGATACCGACTATCGAATCTCGGGCAAGTAACATACCGATGACAAAGGGAACAACGTATGTTGTTATGCGATTTGACCAATAAAGATCTTCGTAGAATATGTTGGAACCAATATGAGCATCTAGGTTCCGCTATTGGTTATTGACCGGAGATATGTCTCGGTCATGTCTACATAGTTCTCGAACCCGTAGGGTCCGCGCGCTTAACGTTCGATGACGATATGTATTATGAGTTATGTGATTTGATGTACCGAAGGTTGTTCAGAGTCCCGGATGAGATCACGAACATGACGAGGAGTCTCGAAATGGTCGAGACATAAAGATTTATATATTGGAAGGTTATATTCAGACACCGGAATGGTTCCGAAGTATATCGGGTATTTTCCGGAGTACCGGAAGGTTACCGAAACCCCCCGGGGGATTAATGGGCCACAATGGGCCTTAGTGGAGAAGAGAGAGGGCCGGCCGGAAGTGGCGCGCGGCCCCCCTTGCCCTGTCCGAATTGGACAAGGGAAGGGGGCGCCCCCCCCCCCTCCTTCCTTCTCTTCTCTCCTCTTTCCCTTCTTCTTGGACTAGGAAAGGGGGAAACCTACTCCTACTAGGAGTAGAATTCCTCCCCCCTTGGCGCGCCCCTTGTGGCCGGATGGCCTCCTCCTCCCCTCCTTTATATACGAGGGAGGGGGCACCCCATGGACACACAAGTTGATCTTTAGCCGTGTGCGGTGCCCCCCTCCACAGTCTTCCACCTCGGTCATATTTTCGTAGTGCTTAGGCGAAGCCCTGCATCGGTAACTTCATCATCACCGTCAACACGTCGCCGTGCTGATGCAACTCACCCTCGGCCTCAACTGGATCAAGAGTACGAGGGACGTCACCGAGTTGAACGTGTCAGATCGCGGAGGTGCCGTGCGTTCGGTACTTGATCGATTGGATTGCGAAGACGTTCAACTACATTAACCGCGTTACTTAACGCTTCCGCTTTCGGTCTACAAGGGTACGTAGACACACTCTCCCCTCTCGTTGCTATGCATCTCCTAGATAGATCTTGCATGATCGTAGGATTTTTTTTTGAAATATTGCGTTCCCCAATACATATTGCTATAAGAATTTGGATCTGTAAGAAGTCAATCCTCTTCCGCACCCCTTTAGGTACTTGCAGGAAGCATAGCATAAACATAGGTAAAGTAGGAAGGACCGAATTAATTAGGAAAAATCATCCTCCGTGTGAGAACAACTTGCCTTTTCAATTTGATGATTGTTTTCATTTTGCTTGTGATTTTCCTATTTCTAGGTTTGAGCATTGAGAAGCAAATAAAGTTGCTCACGAACTTTCTAGATTGGCTAGATTTTCTTTGATTTTTGATTGGTTTGAGAAGCCTTTAAATGAAATTGTACCAATCCTCATAAACGATGTAATGATTATTACAAATGAATAAAGCTTGAGTTTTTTCAAAAAAACTTGCCTTTTCAATTGCTTTAAAATTGTCTTCAATACCTTTCCATTCTTTATTCAGAAGCTTAATTAATAATAGGAATTCCCAAGTACTTGAATAGAAGCATAACAGATTCACACCCAAACAATTGTTTCACTACTCTTCGGACTCTAGTTTTTCCAAAACAAATGGTCTAATTTTTGTGAAACTGGATTTTGGATCCAGAAAGTTGCTCAAACAGACACAAGGGAAGATTTATATTAATGGCTTTATCCATATCATATTCCACAAAGGCGAGGTATCACCTGCATACTATAAGATGGATATCCCACCCTCTACTAGACGTAGAACAAGATCTCCAAATTGGCCATCCCTCTTTATCCCGTGCTATTTTCGACAAAGGGAATATATTAATATTGACAATTACACCCAGCCTCTGCACCAACAAGATATCGAAAGATATCAAGGATGCACACAACCAAGAAAAAAATAAAAGAGAGAAATATAAAACAAAGACCCCGTCACAGTGATGAAAAACTCACAACAACAACACTCTAATCACCACCGAAGACAACACCTGAACTGCAAAAAGGGATTCTTCAAAATCGATGCCTTCAAGAAGGAAACAATGCACCGGCATTGTCATCGTCCGATCAAAGATCTTGAGTTTTCACTCAGGAGAAAATCCGATTTCACAAAACAATGTCTTCTGCAAGGCCATTGCCAGGCACATCCAATAAAGGCCAGACATTGGGCTTTCACCCTGTAAATCGTGACTCGGTGCTCGAGGAGCACTACAACAAAATGCAGTTCACCTGTGCTGCCGCCCCCTCTTGCCAAGAACGCTGCAGCAAGTCATCAACACCCGACGCACAGGAAGAACCTGTGCCGTCATTCTTCATTGGCACCAAAGCACCTCTACACCATTGCAAACCTTCGATCGCAGCCACCATGACTTTCTTCACTTCTGTCAGTGCAATGGAAATCTATATTTAATGTCCCATGACCCCGTCAATAAAGTGAAGCTTCACGTCACACCCTCATGAAGCCTCACTGGCCGAAGATAAGGGAGCGCACAACCGGATCAATCCCGTGCTATGAGAGTGGCTAACATATCCGCGGCAATATCAAAAACAATCAGCCACAACGGGTCTCCTTGTCGCCTTTGTTTTGGCCCAGAGGTAATGACATATATCATTGTTGACCTTGACGCCAACACTCAGACCCTAAACAAAACTAGCAAGAGGTGCGAAACCTTTCATGCAAAAGGATTGCACCTTGCCTGTTCATTTCTATAGGACAATTGAAGTTTCCCAGCTTGACATTGAAAGTTAGTGCACCTTGCCTGTTCATTTCTAGTACAACTAAAATTGAGAGACACTCCCTGTGTAAACAAATATAAGACGTTTTAGATCACTAAAGTAGTGATCTAAAAGGTCTTATATTTATTTACAGAGGGAGTACATGGCATTTACCACCTCAATAAAGTGAGACAAATGGGCCCCCTTTCTATCTAACAACAAGAGGCGCAACAAATCTCACGCATCTCATCCAAAATACAACGTTCGGTTACAATGTTTTACATGAGAAGTAGAACAGGCAGCAGCATGGCGATTAGCCAAGTCAACCAGAAAGATTGAGATTGTGAAGCGGAACTATCTTGGCTCACAGGTCCAGAAGCCATACCACTGCCATTGACACCGGTGCTGCAGATAGAACCAAACCTCATTGTTAGTATAGAACAACGATAGAAGTTTGAACTTACAAGAACACACCGAAGAAGTACGACTCACCTTCCTGCAAATTTACATGAACCATGGCCTGCAAGTTTAAATTCAGGGGAAACTTTGTTTAGGCTCATGTCACACACCAAAGCGGTAATTGCAATATTGTAACAGCGAACACTTGAATAACAAGACAGAACCATATATCAAAATGTGAGTAACTACAGGATGACTGTCGCGATTTTCTAACCAACTAATGGTATATGGTTTCTATATATTAGCATGAGCAGATCAGATGATTGGCTTCGGACTCCTACGCATGGTTTATAATATGCCTCATTCGATATACATAACAAACATGTACATTCAGTACTACAACCATAGATCTGTTATCCTTGTATTGGTTTCCAATAGTGTCTGAGCCGCGTGGAGAATAAACAATAGCATCTGAATCTTGCTGGTTGGTTTCCAATAGTGTCTAAGCCGTATGGAGAATAAACAAGCCAAGTCATCAGGAATGGTCAAACCAATACTTCCACAATTAAGCTACTTTCAGTTCTGTTTGGACCAAAGCAACCTTCTGCTAATATATGCCGTATGCCAAGAAGGCATGTAAAAACCATGTCGATTCTAACATGTGAGAGGGCAGGTAAAGTTTGCCACTTCTTACTGACACGTCTGACCATTCCTTGTGACTAAAAACAGGAAGATTTGCCAATTAGGCATCATTTGCATACAAGTTTCTGTGCAGGCGTGCATCGGCAGAATCTTAGAGACAGAGCAGCAATTGAGCTTCTTAGCTCAACCTACCAGACTAATTAACATAAAGTCTTCAAGGAAAACTTACACTAAGATGCAATAAATTTTTGACGGCAGATTAAGGACTCAGATAACAGAATAGAGCAAATACACAGATCAGAGGAGCTATGATGGCTAATGATTAGGTGAAACTTGTAAAAATCTGCACTGCACTTTCCACAGGATACAAAAAGCTTTCTGTTTCACCCCTAGTACTAGAGGATGAACGAAGAATAAAGATTGCTAAAGGTTGCACAAAGTGTTACACGCAAGTAGTAAATCAGCCAATCAGGTCATATGAAATCTCCTTTTTAGTGTTGAGATAGTGAGACCAACGATAATAATTTTATATGAAATGCCAACCATAAGGGAATACTCAAACCTGCATCTACTGATTGATTCTGTAGTTAGTTCTACTATGGCAGTACCTACTAGCTAATACATGAATACTCAGGAGGAAATTTAGCTTACTTGGATCCGTAGATGATATCGTTGCTGTGCTATTAAAGTTACATGTTCCTCCACTTGCTTGCGTTCTATGATAATAATCATTGAAAGCATACGAAGCAACAGCTACAATGTCATCTGGTTTGTAGCACGGCTGCCCAGGTTGAATTGCGCTGCAGTTTGCAGAACCAGGGCCACATGCCCAATCCAAACTTTGCTTCAATGCACTATGGGGTGCACTTGAATTTGCCACACAAAACATCCCGTGCAAAGCCGGTGAATCAGTACTAGCTGTAGCCACATCTTCAAATGTCAGGGAGTACACTGCACTTGCATTGCTAAACATAATCCCCCAACTTTCCCCCGAAACAGATCCTGACCGAAGATCCTCACTGAACAACTCAAACAGGTATGTGCTTACTTGATTATTTGGCTGGCTAGGGGTACCAGAGTTATTTAGTACATGGCGTATGAGATTTGTATTGTAGGCCAGAGCATTATCAACATCCGCAGCCGGTTCTTTGCGTGCACTATGCCATGGCCAACCAGAAGCTGTGACCATAACAGGAATATCGGTGAAATTCATTGCTTTTATTGAGTTGTATGTGGCATCAACCATAGCATCAAACATATTGGTATAGAACAAATTGGTGTTCGGATCTGCAATCTGACTGTTGGGATTGAGTGATCGAAACAGGGCATACTCTAAAGGGAATACACCTTGCCCTTTCACATAGCCATAGTACGGTTGAGCATTCAGCATGAAGGAAGATCCTGTCCTCTTCAGAAATCCAAGATACTGTAACATTATTGAGCTCCATGTTGAGTTGAAAGTGGCAGCAGAGGGAGGAAATGCCTTAGAGATCATATCCATTGAATGAGGACTTGATAGTTTCACCTGGGTATTGAGGTTTGCAGCCAACAGTGCTGATTGGAGGAATTGCAATGCAGGTACTAGAACAAGAGCTGCATTTGGGACAGTAGTAAGAATCTCATCACCCACGGCAATATACGTGATGTTTGTTGCTGGAATGTAGGCAGCAACATTCTTGTTAATCCAATCAGCAGCTGTCGGACGAGATTGCCCCACACGGAGCAGCTCATTATTTGGCACACCAACCATCACTTCAATTCCAGTGTTCGCAAGGGCGACTAGCATCTCATGGTTTGAATCAACCAAGCGAACATGTTGAATCTTCTTGGCTTTAAGGATGGAGACTATGTCTGATGCTGATGGCAGGTCTGACACGTTAGTGCCAATGTTGATACCAACAAATGCTCCTACATAGAACAGAGAACAGTAACAAATTTATGTGAAGGAAAATATAATACAAAAAAGGATGTATGTTTGTATGCACTATCTTCTATTTTCTTCAGTTCAGAACAATAAATTATGTTTTCCTCAAACTAGGCACTGGCACACTGGGAAATCAGATTGCATTAACACAATTAAGCATACTAACCATGTTGAAAGCACTCATGTAATTTAAAACAACATCCATGTTTAAGAGTACCTGAAGCATTGTAAACCATGAGCATCAACAGCATCAGCACGACCTCTAGTCTGTTGGGCGACATATTGTTGTGCCCAAGCATCTGATCAGTTATAATCCAGGAGCTTCTTACAAACTCCTGATCAAACCTGAAATATCAACACCTCATGCATTATTTCAGCCACTCAACAAGAACATAAACAACTAATTTTACCAACAAAAATAACCCCTGAGCCCTGAAATACGAATGTACATTGGGGAAACATTAATAATGTGAAATGGTAGCAATGCTTTCACATCTGTATAAGCTGGATTGGTTAGGATGTGATAAGCTGCTCTCGCACCTTTAGCTGAAAAAAAGGAACTCAATCGATCCATCGCTGGATGGATTGGACTAGTGGGCTGCAATGAAGCAAACAAATCGAGGCGAAAGAGTGACGTTTTGATTTCAATTGCTCACTCCCTGCGGCAAAGAAAGAATCCCAGAGGCAAGCTAAAGGGAGAAGAACAAGAAGTAAGTCTGGGAAGGGGCGAATTTTGGGGGTGAATCAGGAGAAGACGAACAGACTAGAGGAGGAACAAGCAACAAACGAGCAGAAAACAACACAGCGCTCCGAGAAACGCAACAAGTGGCGGCATCACAATCGCAAGAAGAGGACAGCAGTAAAGGGAGGGAACAGACCACCTTCTGTCCCCGGCCTTGGAGCTGGGCGTATTCTGCTGTGAGCTGCGAAATACAGGGTTCGAGTGGGAGCTGCATGTGCCGCAGATCCAACTTCGGCTCGAGCCTACCGGAGGCGAGGCACGGAAGCGCTGCTCAGCGGGGCGAGAAAGAGGAGGAATAGGAGGGGGCTAACCTGGTCGACGGAGGAGGAAGACGACCGCCGGGCCGTCGCGTCGCCGTCGCCGGAGGGGGCGGGAGCTTCAGGCGGGGTGGAGCTAGGGGCAAGGGGGGCGGCCGCCGGGCAGTCGGCCGTCGCCGGAGGGCAGAGGGACCTGGAGGCGCAGCGCTCGGGGGAGCTTCACCGGAGGGAGGCGGAGGCACCGCTGCCGGTCGGTAGGCGGCGGAGGAGATCGGGAGGCGTGGCGCCGTCGAGCCCCCGGTAACAATCTCTTTCTCTCTACCACCCTGCCATTTTCCGGCCCCGTGTGACACTTGTTCTCGAGGTAGAAGCTCTGCAAATCATTACCCCCAGCCCATGCGCATCCGTCGCACCATATGCAAGTTCGTCCTCACCGCAGAGCAAGAGACTAGGCCGACTTACGGCCGTGTTTACACTAGGTTTTTTTTTGAGACAACCGTGTTTACACTAGTGTGTGCACCGGCATCGAGCTTTTGCTTTTTTTTTTTTGAGAATAACTTTTGCTTTCGGGTAATAGAGAAAGGACTCATGCGTGCCCTGCACATGTGTCACTTACAGGTGGATCCATAGGTGGCCAACGGGCTGGCCCGGACACGACACGCGCCTAAGTGGGCTTGACCCGTGGCGGCCCGTGTTGTGCCGGCACGTTGGCTTCACCTCGCAAACGAGACGGCACACATGGTAAATGGGCTGACTCGCATAATTTTCGGTCTTCTGGACTGTTTTGGGCCATTCATACTCTTTTGTCCCAATAACTTGGTAAAAAATTCAGAAAAAATGGCTGTCCCACGGGCCACGACAATAATCACTTCTTAATTATGGAAGTATGATCTTTCATGACAGAAAATGTGCGCAACATGAAAATGCTTCGTCAAGGGTACCCAACATGTGGCAGTCGCCGTAACAGGTCACCGTTAAGTTAACCGTAGGATTCTGGATCTGATACCCATTAACTACGTGGCCAACTGACGATCCTCCACGTGTCGGCCTTCTATTGGACGATGGAGCTACGCATTGGTTGTTCATTGGAAGAAATGACACACGAACAATGGGCAATGTGAGCCTATGAAGTAAGGACTGGTGGCACCACCCATTACAGGCTCATTAGTTAACAAAAAAGCCAGCCCAGTCAAAGGCACATGGGCCTTAGTCAAAACTTAGCGGATATTTTTTTTTGCGGGGAAAACTTAGCGGATATGGCCCATGCTAAGCCCCTTAATGGCATACTGGGAAAATCCTCTCATGTTTCTCATCCGATCTACTAATGTAACTAAAGTAACATATTAAGGGATCTGCCGGAAAATACTCCCACGCGAGGCTGGGCTGGTCGATAGACACATTATTCTCAACTCTTTGGTATACATTTGATCATTACGATTTCCTTGTACTATGTGTATCCCATCCAATCAATACAAAAAGAGCAGAAGTAGGATTTTACCTCTATCACGAGAGCCCTAAACCTAGGTAAATTGACTCTTTGTTTTCCCTTTGAACTTTCCGACTCATTGTGGCATCCTATGGAAGGGTCTTCCGGAATCTACACTGACATAGAGCCTTCGTCGACTATCAATGTGAAACACACTCACAAATAGGGGGATATGAGCTCCTCAAAAGAACAAAAAAAGAAGATAAAATACTATTAAAAACAATATTTTCTATAGCTTCGAAAGCTAGCGATTAACAAAGCTTTTGAACCAATGTATGAAGTGTAAGACAATATAAACCGGTCAAATAAAGAAGATGGACGACTAAATAACTAAAGAAAACTGAACATTGAGAATCTACAAATGAAGGTTTGGATGGGTAATAATTAATGATTTAAGTGATAAGAAAGACATGCATATTACAGACCTATACCTTTGACGAAGATATGCGCAAGCCCATACACATTGTTTCCTTGAGATGTGTAGATTACGTAAAGAGCACTCTCACAGAACACCTGTAGTAAAATAAAAATTGAGAGGTCATGAAAATATATTATAGATGGCATCTAGTTAGACCAAACAAAAGCAAATACAAAGACGCTCATGATGACAAAGGAACGCGCGGTCCAGGATCTAAAACATCTAAGGTGTGAATGACAAGCACGGCACCAACAACTAAGTAGCAATGCAATCCAATAAAATCAATCAATTACTACCAACCACACACGGTAGATTGAAAACTAATACCAAAATTAGAAGATATGTATCTTTTTGAGCAAAGCATGAATACTAATGCTAATAAACATATGAATTTAATCCATATTTAACTGTTTGGCAGTGACCTGGCGAACAAAATAAAAAGTGGGGTCCATGAACCTTAGGGAAATCTAGGAAAACAATTCACTCATATACCAAAATCCCCTCCTAATCTAAACTAGACAAAACACACATACACCCACTTGTATGCAACCTATGATTTGTCGGCCTTGCAACGTACCTAGATGAAGACACCAACGAGTCGTTGGCTGGCACACGCGAAAAATGAAGAAAAACACAAGGAAAACAACATAGAGGGGGCTTACCCTTTTCTACGGGCGATGAGCTTTCTGCCACCACCCTTCCCCCTTCCAGCCCACCACTCTCTTCATACATGTCTCATGGGGGATCATATATGTCCTCTCTTACGAGGCGCCACTCTTATTGCCATCTCATCTCTCTTTGTAATGCTCGGGAGTGAAAAACAATAGAAACGGGCACCATTTGGACCGAGGAAAGAGAAACGTAATAGGTGCCTCTCCCGATACTGAAAACCTAATAAAAGCCGAACAATGAGTAGCCATCATGATATGTGGTATGTTTTTCGATGGAAAACATTTGAAATCGGCGCGCCGGCGCAACTTTCGCCCAGTCGCGTCGCTCTTGCTGGAATTTTGTCTATTTATGGGACAGCCCAATAGCAGTTTCAGAAATTCCTAATAAATTCTAGAGACTCACGCAGCCCATTCGTGCAAGGCAAGAGGTGGAACTAAAGTTTAGTCCCACATTGCTAGTTTGGTGGGAGTTGGACCTCCTTATAAGGAAGGTTGTTTCTTCACATGTATGAGCATGAGAACAAGAGGCACATCCACGCGCTCTCCTCCTCCGTTGCCCGTCTCGCCACGCCACGCCTCGTCATGACGCGCCGTGGGTTGTGGGAATGAGTCGAGCCGATGTGAATGCAAACGGCGCACTTCTTCTCGCCACCGTTCCTGAGCACCGAGCTACTGCTACGATCTTCCCCATCCCAGCTTGCGGCGTGCACCGCAGGTCAGGACAGTAGGCCTCCGAAACCCCACCGCTTTTGAGTCATGTACTGGAGAAGGGTGATAAGGTTTTTGGGGAGCGCTCCGCGCGACTACTGACTTCTTCATCACAGACGCCCCGGACTCTGACGACTACTTCCCCGACGACACCTTCTTCCCCGACGTCGACAACCTCTTCAACAACATGGCTGGCGAGGACACCGACCCCAAGACCAGTGCTTTTGATGTTGTTTCGTATGTCTTCGTGTTCTCTCTGTTTAATATCTTGCCTCGGTTTCTTACTCTAGCGTTTCTGGTTCTAGCCTCTTTTCTACACATGTTCTCTTCTAGTTCATATGTGCACATGCCATATGATGTCTCATCTTTAGATTATATGACTTGTTTCATCTCTACTATGATAGTCATGTTTTCTCTACTATTTCTGTTAATAAAATCTTATGGTAAATTACTCATATTTCCAACAATCCAAAAATCTCATTGTAGGCAATTTACCCGAGTGGTTTTGCTGCTTCCATGAGACCTCCTATGTTTGAGGGTATCCACTATAAGAGGTGGCGCGTGAGAGCGGTCTTATGGTTTCAAACCATGAGTTGCTATGATGCCACTCTTGGCAAACCTCAAGAAAATTATGATGCTCAACGGGAACAAGCTTTTTAGAAAATGGATACCATGTTTAAGGATGCTCTCTTGAGTGTTCTTGGTGAGAACATAGTTGATGCTTATGCATCAATTGCCAATGGCAAATATATGTGGGACGCACTCGAGGCCAAGTTTGGGATCTCGGTTGCCGGCACTGAGATGTACATCATGGAGCAATTCTATGACTACAGGATGACTAATGAGCGCTCCGTGGTTGAGCAAGCTCATAAGATACAGTCATTTGCTAGAGAACTTGAGCACTTCAATTGTATGTTACCGGACAAGTTTGTTGCCGGAGGCATCATCACTAAGCTTCCTCCCTCATGGAGGAACTTTGCTACCTTACTGGAGCATAAGAGGCAAGAGTTTTCCATTCTGGATCTCATTGGTACTCTTGATGTGGAAGAAAAGGCGAGAGCAAAAGACACACGTGCTCGAGGTATTGAGGGAGGTACTAGTGCCAATCTGGTACAAAATAAAAACTTCGAGCCCCACAAGTTCAAGAATAAGGGCAAGTTTATTGATAAAGCAAAATTTGATGGGAAGAACAAGGTTATACAACACACCAACTTCAAGAAGAAGAATGGCAAGAAGAAAGGTGTTTGTCATGTGTGCGGAGATCCTGATCATTGGGCTCCTAGTTTCCCTAATCATTATGACAAGCGTCATCTTGGGAAAGGCGACAAGACCGCTAATGTTGTCATTGGTGACATTGACATGAAGGATGCTGGGTATGGTATATTTCCCACTATTCTTTCAGTATGTCATTCCCCTGATTGGTTGATCGACATGGGTGCTAATGTGCATGTATGTGGTGATATTTCCATGCTTTCGTCTTATCAGACCACAGGGACTTCAACCGTGCTAATGGGCAACGGTTCAAGTGCTTCTGTTCGTGCTGTTGGCACGGTCAATCTAAAATTTACTTCGGGGAAGATCGTGCGGCTGAAGAACGTGCATTATGTCCCCTCTGTCAATAAAAAATTGTTAGCGGATCTCTTTTGTGTAGAGATGGTTACAAAGCTTGTCTTTGAGTCGAATAAATTTGTAATACCCAAGTATGGAACTTTTGTTGGTAAAGGATATGAGTCAGGAGGCCTGTTTCGTTTATCCTTGTCAGATGTTTGCAATAAAGTTGTTAATCATGCTTGCAACAATAGTGAATCAAATGTATGGCATTCACGTCTTTGCCATGTTAACTTTGGTTGCATGTCATGACTAGCCAAGTTGATCTTAATCCCTAGTTTCACCACTGTCAAGGGGTCTAAGTGTCAAGTTTGTGTACAAGCTAAGCAACCTCGTAAGCCCCACACGACTTCGAAAAAAAGAAATCTTGCACCACTAGAGCTCATACATTCAGATCTATGTGAAATGAATGGTGTTTTGACAAAAGGTGGAAAGAAATATTTCATGATGCTAACTGATGACTGTCGGTTCTATATCCGGCGTATTGAAAGTGCAACTATCCCTGGGTGGTTTTGGTAATTCGTAACAACATATAGCTCATTGAGCTAATGCTATTTCAAGATAAATATTTCAGGAAAGCTCAATGATTGCCATGGCATGGATTAGAAAAGTGGACCCCTCAAAATTCCAAGGACAAAAGGATTGGCTCAAGCTCAAAGCACAAGACTCTACATTTTTCATTTTAGTGATCCAAGATCGCATTGAGTCCATAGGAAAAGCCAATACTATCAAGAGGGGGTGAGGTGCTGCTTAATGAGCTTCTTGCTCAAAATGCTTAGTGATATGCTCCAAAGCCCTCAACTATTTTCTCATATCCACATATGAAACGCCCTCGATGTGGCTATATCTCCCACGTGTCGAAGCACGACTTAGAGGCATAACCGCATTGAAAGCAATGTCGCAAGTGAGGTAATCTTCACACAACCCATGTAATACATAAGGGAAAGAGATACATAGTTGGCTTACAATCGCCACTTCACACAATTACATGAATAAAGCATTACAACATCCAAATACAATCAAGGTCCCACTACGGAACCAAAATAAAAGAAGAACCCCCAAAAGCGACAAAGGTCCCCGATCGACCCCAACCGGGCTCCACTACTGACCAACTAGAACGAAACAACACCAAAGGACAAGATCTTCATCGAGCTCCTCCTTGAGCTTGGTTGCGTCATCTCTACGGTTCAACGGCACCTGCAAGCTGGTTTTGAAAGTATCTGTGAGCCACGGGGACTCAGCAATCTCGCACCCTCGCGATCAAGACTATTTAAGCTTATGGGTAAGGTAAAGGTATGAGGTGGAGCTGCAGCAAGCGACTAGCATATAAGGTGGCTAACATACACAAATAAGAGCGAGAAGAGAAGGCAAGGCACGGTCGTTAAAAAAAACTATGATCAAGAAGTGATCCTAAAACAACCTACGTCAAGCATAACTCCAACAACCGTGTTCACTTCGCGGACTCCACCGGAAAGAGACCATCACGATTACACACGCGGTTGATGCATTTTAATTAAGGTTAACTTCAGGTTTTCTACAACCGGACATTAACAAATTCCCATCTGCCCATAACCGTGGGCACGGCTTTCGAAAGTTCAAATCCCTGCAGGGGTGTCCCAACTTAGCCCATGACAAGCTCTCACGGTCAACGAAGGAATAGACCTCCTCTCGAGACATTCCGATCAGACTCGGTATCCTAGTTCTACAAGACATCCTCGACAATGGTAAAACAAGTCCAGCAAGACCGCCCAATGCACCGACATCCTGATAGGAGTTGCACATATCTCGTTCTCAGGGCAACACCGGATGAGCGCCCCGTACAACTAAAACCAGCCCTCAAGTTTCCCCGAGGTGGCGCTTCAAAGGACTCTAGTTCGGACCAACACTTAGACAAGCACTGGCCCCGGGGGGGGGTAAAATAAGATGGCCCTTGGGCTGGCCTAACCCAAGGGAAAAAGAGGCTAGGTGGCAAATGGTAAAACCAATGTTGGGCCTTGCTGGAGGAGTTTTATTCAAAGCGAACTGTCAAGGGGTTCCCATTATAACCCAACCGCGTAAGGAACGCAAAATTCGGGAACATAACACCGATATGACGGAAACTAGGGCGGCAAGAGTGGAACAAAACACCAGGCATAAGGCCGAGCCTTCCACCCTTTACCAAGTATATAGATGCATTAATTAAATAAGATATATTGTGATATCCCAACAAGTAAACATGTTCCAACAAGGAACAATCTCCATGTTCCAACAAGGAACAAAACTTCAATCTTCACCTGCAACTAACAACGCTATAAGAGGGGCTGAGCAAAGCGGTAACATAGCCAAGCAACGGTTTGCTAGGACAAGGTGGGTTAGAGGCTTGGTTCAACAATATGGGTGGCATGATAAGCAAGTGGTAGGTATCGCAGCATAGGCATAGCAAAAGAGCGAGCATCTAGCAAAGCAAAGATAGTAGTGATTTCGAGGGTATGATCATCTTGCCTGAAATCCCGCAAGGAAGAAGAACGAGTCCATGAAGAAGACAAACGAACGTAGACGAACGGGTCCTCACAAACGTGACGTTACCGGAACCAACCTGAATAAGCAAATACCGGAAAGAAGCACCCAACATAGTAAACAACCAACACATGAACATGGTATAATATGCGGGATGCGGTATGCGATGCATGTGCATGATTTGACAAGGAATGCATGAACCTGGCCTCAACTTGGAAATCCAAGTATGCCACTGGAAAGGTGAGATGAAATCGCTTGAAAACGATATAAAGAACGCCGGAATCGGAGTTACGGTTTGGAAATGGCAAGCAATTCAAATATGGCACCGGTCTGCGATATACAGCAAGTAGCCATCTAAATGCAATGAGAAGAACAAGCTACAACACCCAAACATGACGACAAAATACCTGGCAGGGATGCATTCATGATGCTTAACAAAAGTCTAGCACTGAGCTACGGCCAATTCATCCATTAACAGGTTCAAACAAGCATGGCAAAAATGCATATGGTAAACAGATTTCAGACTTGGTGAAATTAACACTTGTCTGGAATTTCAGATCAGGTAGCACACTTCGGAGCATCAAAACTATATGCTACAGGACCTGAGCATGGCAAAGTAAAGCATGGCATGGAGCTACTCAAATAGCTTAACAAAAGTCCCTTAGTGACCTTGAGCCAAAAGGGATCAGAAAATACAATTGCAAGCATGTGAACAAGGCAAAAACATAATCAGATCACAGACTTAGTGAAAACTGGAGCATGCTGAAACAGATATCAAGTAGGCATGCTTACGAGCTCGATGCACTCACTACGGAGCAAGTCATGATAAGCTAAGCATACACCCATCAAGAATACACAAAATGGAAGCTAGACATGGCAAGAACAATAGCATAGCATGCACGGATCAACTACAACATCATCGGCAAAATCGCTAACAAGTAGACAATCTGCCCAGATTCACGAAATAGAAAAAGTAGAGCTCGATTGACTCAAGCTAGGGTGCTCCATAATTGCAAACAAAGACATGGATGGATAGAGCACTACAAGATTAACAAAACATCCTTACTGATCATCCTCGAATAGGCACGGATCACTAGGAAACAACATGAACATATCGCCATATGAGATAAACAGGTCAAGGGCTTGGTGGAAATGCTAACTCCCTGAAATCAGCATTACCAAGTGCCTCACTTAGCAAGCTTGTGCTAGTCACCACACACATCACAAAAATACATGGGTTGCACCTCTGGAAAGATGGCAAAACCCTTAACAAAACATATGTAGAGCTCAGGGGCATAACATGCACACATAAATCATGGCAAAAATGACAAAAACCTAAATGGAGTAGCAGATCTGACAATTATCTCAAGTAGCACTTTTCTAACAGCATTTCGGGCATCAAGATGAACTCAAATGGAAAAGATGCAATGAGATGAAATGATGTACTCTTTGAGGCGAACATTTTGATATGCTATATGCATGAATCGGAGCTACGGATGCAAAGTTACGATGTGATGAACATAGGCATATAATTAAGGTTTGAGGGATAAAAGTCAACCGAGGAGGATGGATCCAGATCCAGATCCATGGCACGGACTACGAGGTTCGTCGGAGAAGCACGAGTTCGCTGAAGAAGGGGCGGTCGGAGGTCGACGAAGTCGCCGGAGGAGGCGGATCCAGCCATCCCTACCCCGGATCTGACCGGAGGAGGCCGGGCGCCCATCGGAGAAGATGGAGGAGCGGAGCGGACGGCGTCGCGGCTCCCGTGCTCCGGCGAGCTCGCAGGAGGTCGAGCGGCGGTTCCGGCGAGCTCCTGGTGCCGGCGAGCTCGGCGCGGGGGCACGTGAGGGGCGGCGGGGCTCGGGCACCGCGGAAGACGAGCGGCGCGGCGACCCGCGGTGGTGCGGAGGCGGGCCCGGCGCGGTTGGCGCGCGGTCCGGTCGCTGAAGGAGATTGCCAGCGACGGCACGAAGGCGGCGGAGCAAGGGCGGCGAGGTGCGAGGCGACATCGCGGAGGGCGGGCCTCACGCGGCCCGGTTCGGCCCCGGGGCGGGCCGGCACTAGGCCCGGGCGGCGGTGGCGATGTGGGGCGCTGGCGGCGGTGACATGGCGCCCCGCGGTTGGCTTGGACGGGCGGCGTGCTGAGGTGGCGGCTCCGGATTGGTCCGGGCGACGTGGCGGCGGGGTGGACATGTCCGGCCGGTGGAGAAGTGTCCGGCGACGAGGAGAGGACGAAGTTAGGGTTTCATCCGCGAAATTCGGGAAGGGAGCACATATTTATAGGTAGAGGGAGCTAGGAGAGTCCAAATGAGGTGCGGTTTTCGGCCACGCGATCGTGATCGAACGACCGAGATGATGGAACAGGTTTAGGTGGGTTTAGGGCCACTTTGGAAGGGTGTTGGGCTGCAACACACACGAGGCCTTTTTGGTCCCTCGGTTAACCGTTAGAGTAACAAACGAAGTCCAAATGGTACGAAACTTGACAGGCGGTCTACCGGTAGTAAACCAAGGCCGCATGAAAAGTCTCGGTCCAATGCGGAAATGTTTAACCCCCACACACGAGAGAAAGGTAGAAATGACCACCGGAGAAGAACGGAACGCCGGAATGCAAAATGGACAACGGGGAAAATGCTCGGATGCATGAGACGAACCTGTATGCAAATGAAATGCACATGATGACATGATATGCAATGCATGACACGCTATCAATGACAAGGCAACAACAGCGAATAACTGGATGACACCTGGCACATCGGTCTCGGGGAGTTACAACATATGTCCCAAACCAAAATTCAAACTCGGCCCTACCAAAACTTTCTATCAGGCGCCATCGAGTTCTCTTGACATAGCCACTGCTAGAAACCCTAGTCTTTTTGGTCTCATCAATAGGGATCTCAGTCTCAACGAGATGGGATTGTAATCTCTCTGTTTCCCTTCATAACGTTTCGGTCAAACCGAGATGAGCGATCGGTCCCACCGACCAACCGAGATGAGCGAATCGGTCCCATCGAGTTTGCCTGACCAACTCTCTATTTGTCTATTACCAAAATCGGTCCCATCGAGTTTTTCTAATCGGTCTCATCGAGATTACGTTATGCCCTAACCCTAATGATATCGGTCCCACCGAGTTGACATGTCGGTCCCACCGAAAATCCTAACGTTCACATTTTGAACTAAATCGATCTGACCGAGTTTCGTGATTCGGTCCCACCAAGTTTGGGAAATTGTGTGTAGCGGTTAGATTTTGTGTGGAGGCTATATATACCCCTCCACCCACTCTTCACTCATGGAGAGAGCCATCAGAACATGCCTACACTTCCAACATACATTTTCTGAGATAGAACCACCTACACTTGTGTTGAGGTCAAGATATTCCATTCCAACCACATAAATCTTGATCTCTAGCCTTCCCCAAGTTGCTTTCCACTCAAATCTTCTTTCTACTAAATCCAAATCCCGTGAGAGAGAGTTGAGCGTTGGGGAGACTATCATTTGAAACACAAGAGCAAGGAGTTCATTATCAACACACCATTTGTTACCTCTTGGAGAGTGGTGTCTCCTTGATTGGCTAGGTGTCACTTGGGAGCCTCCGTCAAGATTGTGGAGTTGAACCAAGGAGTTTGTAAGGGCAAGGAGATCGCCTACTTCGTGAAGATCTACCCGAGTGAGGCAAGTCCTTCGTGGGCGACGACCATGGTGGGATAGACAAGGTTGCTTCTTCGTGTACCCTTCGTGGGTGGAGCCCTCCATGGACTCGCGCAACCGTTTGTTGGAAATATGCCCTAGAGGAAATAATAAATTAGTTATTATTATATTTCCTTGTTCATGATAATCGTTTATTATCCATTCTAGAATTGTATTGATAGGAAACTCAGATACATGTGTGGATACATAGACAACACCATGTCCCTAGTAAGCTTCTAGTTGACTAGCTCGTTGATCAATAGATGGTTACGGTTTCCTGACCATGGACATTGGATGTCATTGATAACGGGATCACATCATTAGAAGAATGATGTGATGGACAAGACCCAATCCTAAGCATAGCACCAGATCATGTAGTTCGTATGCTAAAGCTTTTCTAATGTCAAGTATCATTTCCTTAGACCATGAGATTGTGCAACTCCCGGATACCGTAGGAGTGCTTTGGGTGTGCCAAACGTCACAACGTAACTGAGTGACTATAAAGGTGCACTACGGGTATCTCTGAAAGTGTCTGTTGGGTTGGCACGAATCGAGACTGGGATTTGTCACTCCGTGTGACGGAGAGGTATCTCTGGGCCCACTCGGTAGGACATCATCATAATGTGCACAACATGATCAAGGAGTTGATCACGGGATGATGTGTTACAGAATGAGTAAAGAGACTTGCCGGTAACCAGATTGAACAAGGTATCGGGATACTGACGATCAAATCTCGGGCAAGTATCGTACCGATAGACAAAGGGAATTGTATACGGGATTGATTAAGTCCTTGACATCGTGGTTCATCCGATGAGATCATCGTGGAACATGTGGGAGCCAACATGGGTATCCAGATCCCGCTGTTGGTTATTGACCGGAGAGTCATCTCGGTCATGTCTGCATGTCTCCCGAACCCGTAGGGTCTACACACTTAAGGTTCGGTGACGCTAGGGTTATAGAGATATTAGTATGCGGTAACCCGAAAGTTGTTCGGGGTCCCGGATGAGATTTCTGGATGTCACGAGGAGTTCCGGAATGGTCCGGAGGTAAATAATTATATATAGGAAGTGCTATTTCGGCCATCGGGACAAATTTCGGGGTCACCGGTATTGTACCGGGACCACCGAAAGGGTCCCGGGGGTCCACCGGGTGGGGCCACCTGCCCCGGGGGCCACATGGGCTGTAGGGGGTGCGCCTTGGCCTACATGGGCCAAGGGCACCAGCCCCAAGAGGCCCATGCGCCAAAGGGACAAGAGGAGGGGAGAGTCCTAAAAGGGGAAGGCACCTCCGAGGTGCCTTGGGGAGGATGGACTCCTCCCCCCCCTTGGCCGCACCCTTCCTTGGAGGAAGGGGCAAGGCTGCGCCCTCCCCCTCTCCCTTGGCCCTATATATAGTGGGGGGGAGGGAGGGCAACCTAACACAAGTCCTGGCGCCTCCCTCACCCTCCCATGACACATCTCCTCCTCCCGCAGCGCTTGGCGAAGCCCTGTTGGAATCCCGCTACTACCACCACACCGTCATGCTGTTGGATCTCCATCAACCTCTCCTTCCCCCTTGCTGGATCAAGAAGGAGGAGACGTCGCTGCTCCGTACGTATGTTGAACACGGAGGTGCTGTCCGTTCGGCGCTAGGATCATCGGTGATTTGGATCACGACGAGTACGACTCCATCAACCCCGTTCTCTTGAACGCTTCCGCGCGCGATCTACAAGGGTATGTAGATCCACTCCTCCCTCATTGCTAGATGACTCCATAGATTGATCTTGGTGACACGTAGGAAAATTTTGAATTTATGCTACGTTCCCCAACAGTGGCATCATGAGCTAGGTCTATGCGTAGTTTCTATACACGAGTAGAACACAAAGTAGTTGTGGGTGTTGATTTTGTTCAATATGCTTGCTGTTACTAGTCTTATCTTGATTCGGCGGCATCGTGGGATGAAGCGGCCCGGACCGACCTTACACGTACTCTTACGTGAGACTGGTTCCACCGACTGACATGCACTAGTTGCATAAGGTGGCTAGCGGGTGTCTGTCTCTCCCACTTTAGTCGGATCGGATTCGATGAAAAGGGTCCTTATGAAGGGTAAATAGCAATTGGCATATCACGTTGTGGTCTTTGCGTAGGTAAGAAACATTCTTGCTAGAAACCCATAGCAGCCACGTAAAACATGCAAACAACAATTAGAGGATGTCTAACTTGTTTTTGCAGGGTATGCTATGTGATGTGATATGGCCAAAAGGATGTGATGAATGATATATGTGATGTATGAGATTGATCATGTTCTTGTAATAGGAATCACGACCTGCATGTCGATGAGTATGACAACCGGCAGGAGCCATAGGAGTTGTCTTAATTTATTTATGACCTACGTGTCAACATAAACATCATGTAATTACTTTACTTTATTGCTAACCGTTAGCTATAGTAGTAGAAGTAATAGTTGGCGAGGCAACTTCATGGAGACACAATGATGGAGATCATGATGATGGAGATCATGGTGTCATGCCGGTGACGATGATGATCATGGAGCCCCGGAGATGGAGATCAAAGGAGCTATATGATATTGGCCATATCATGTCACTATTATTTGATTGCATGTGATGTTTATCATGTTTATGCATCTTGTTTGCTTAAAACAACGGTAGTAAATAAGATGATCCCTCATTAAAATTTCAAGAAAGTGTTCCCCCTAATTGTGCACCGTTGCGACAGTTCGTTCGTTTCTAAGCACCACGTGATGATCGGGTGTGATAGATTCCAACGTTCACATACAACGGGTGTAAGACAGATTTACACAAGCGAAACACTTAGGTTGACTTGACGAGCCTAGCATGTACAGACATGGCCTCAGAACACAGAAGACCGAAAGGTCGAGCATGAGTCGTATAGAAGATACGATCAACATAAAGATGTTCACCGACATTGACTAGTCCGTCTCACGTGATGATCGGACACGGCCTAGTTGACTCGGATCATGTAATCACTTAGATGACTAGAGGGATGTCTATCTGAGTGGGAGTTCATAAGATGAACTTAATTATCCTGAACATAGTCAAAAGGATTTTGCAAATTATGTCGTAGCTCGCGCTTCAGTTCTACGTTTTAGATATGTTCCTAGAGAAAATTTTAGTTGAAAGTTGACAGTAGCAATTATGCGGACTAGGTCCGAGGATTGTCCTCATTGCTTCATAGAAGGCTTATGTCCTTAATGCACCGCTCAGTGTGCTGAACCTCGAACATTGTCTGTGGATGTTGCGAACATCTGACATACATATTTTGATAACTACGTGATAATTCAGTTAAATGGTTTAGAATTGAGGCACCAATGACGTTTTTGAAACATCGCGAAACATATGAGATGTTTCAAGGACTGAAATTGGGATTTCAGGCTCGTGCCCACGTCAAGAGGTATAAGACCTCCGACGATTTTCTTAGCCTGCAAACTAAGGGAGAAAAGCTCAATTGTTGAGCTTGTGCTCAGATTGTCTGAGTACAACAATCATTTGAATCGAGTGGGAGTTGATCTTCAAGATGAGACAGTGATGTTTCTCCGATGTAATTACCACCAAGCTGGTAGAGCTTCGTGATGAACTATAATCGGGGACATATATGATGATCCTTGAAATATTCGCGATGTTTGACACCGCAAAAGTAGAAATCAAAAGGAGCATAAATTGTTGATGGTTGGTGAAACCACTAGTTTCAAGAAGGGCAAGGGCAAGAAGTGACACTTCATGAAACGGCAATTTAGCTGCTGCTCTAGTGAAGAAACCCAAAGTTGAACCCAAACCCGAGACTAAGTGCTTCTGTAATAAGGGGAACAGCCACTGGAGCAGAATTACCCTAGATACTTGGTAGATTAGAAGGCTGGCAAGGTCGATAGAAGTATATTGGACATACATTGTGTTGATGTGTACTTTACTAGTACTCCTAGTAGCACCAGGGTATTAGATACTGGTTCAGTTGCTAAGTGTTAGTAACTCGAAATAAAAGCTACGGAATAAACGGAGACTAGCTAAAGGTGAGCTGACGATATGTGTTGGAAGTGTTTCCAATGTTGATATGATCAAGCATCGCACGCTCCCTCTGCCATCGAGATTGGTGTTAAACCTAAATAATTGTTATTTGGTGTTTGCGTTGAGCATAGACGTGATTGGATTATGTCTATCGCAATACGGTTATTCATTTAAGGAGAATAATGGTTACTCTGTTTATTTGAATAATACCTTCAATGGTCTTACACCTAAAATGAATGGTTTATTGAATCTCGATCGTAGTGATACACATGTTCATGCCAAAAGATAGTAATGATAGTACCACCTACTTGTGGCACTGCCACATAAGTCATATCGGTATAAAACGCATGAAGAAGCTCCATGTTGATGGATCTTTGGGCTCACTCGTTTTTGAAAAGTTTGAGACATGCAAACCATGTATATTGGTGTATATGCATGAAGAAACTCCGTGCAAATGGACCGTTTGGACTCACTTGATTTTTGAATCACTTGAGACATGCAAATCATACCACATGGGCAAGATGACTGAAAGCCTCGTTTTCAGTAAAATGGAACTAGAAAGCAACTTGTTGGAAGTAATACATTTTGATGTGTGCAATCCAATGAGTGCTGATTCATGTAGTGGATATCGTTATGTTCTTACTTCACAGATGATTTGAGTAGATGTTGAGTATATTTACTTGATGAATCACGAGTCTGAATTATTGAAAGGTTCAAGTAATTTCAGTGTGAAGTTGAAAGATCGTCGTGACAAGAGGATAAAAGATCTATGATATGATCATAGAGATGAATATCTGAATTACGAGTTTGGCACAGAATTAAGACATTGTGGAAATTGTTTCACAACTAATACAGCCTGGAACACCATAGTGTGATGGTGTGTCCGAACATCATAACTGCACCCTATTGGATATGATGCATACCATGATGTCTCTTATCGAATTACCACAATAGTTTATGGGTTAGGCATTAGAGACAACCACATTCACTTTAAATAGGGCACCACGTAATTCCGATGATATGACACCGTATGAACTATGGTTTAGAGAAACCTAAGCTGTCATTTCTTAAAAGTTTGGGGCTGCGACGCTTATGTGAAAAAAGTTTCAGGCTGATAAGCTCGAACCCAAAGCGGATAAATGCATCTTCATAGGACACCCAAAATAGTTGGGTATACCTCCTGTCTCAGATCCGAAAGCAATAAAGGATTGTTTCTAGAATCGGTTCCTTTCTCGAGGAAAAGTTTCTCTCGAAAGAATTGAGTGGGAGGATGGTGGAGACTTGATGAGATTATTAAACCGTCTCTTCAACTAGTGTGTGGCAGGGCACAGGAAGTTGTTCCTGTGGCACCTACACCAATTGAAGTGGAAGCTTATGATAGTGATCATGAAACTTCAGATCAAGTCACTATCGAACCTCGTAGGATGACAAGGATGCGTACTACTTCAGAGTGGTACGTAATCCTGTCTTGGAAGTCATGTTGCTAGACAACAATGAACCTACGAGCTATGGAGAAGCGGTGGTGGGCCTGGATTCCGATAAATGGCTCGAGGCCATATAATCTGAGAGAGGATCCATATATGAAAACAAAGTGTAGACTTTGGAAGAACTACTTGATGGTCGTAAGGCTGTTGGGTACATATGGATTTTAAAAGGAAGACGGACAATGATGGTAAGTATCACCATTAAGAAAGCTCGACTTGTCATTAAGATGTTTTCCGACAAGTTCAAGGAGTTGACTACGATGGGACTTTCTCACTCGTAGCGATGCTAAGAGTCTGTTGGGATTATATTAGCGATTACTGCATTATTTATGAAATCTTGCAGATAGGATGTCAAAACATCGTTTTCTCAACGATTTTCTTGAGGAAAGGTTGTATGTGATACAACCGGAAGGTTTTGTTAATCCTGAAAGATGCTAATAAGTATGCAAAGCTCCAGCAATCCTTCTGAGGACTGGAGTAAGCATCTCGGAGTTGGAATGTATGCTTTGATGAGATGATCAAAGATTTTGGGTGTATACAAAGTTTATGAGAAACTTGTATTTACAAAGAAGTGAGTGGGAGCACTATAGAATTTCTGATGAGTATATGTTGTTGACATATTATGGATCAGAAATGATGTAGAATTTCTGGGAAGCATATAGGGTTATTGGAAAGTGTTTTTCAATGGAAAGCCTGGATTAAGCTACTTGAACATTGAGCATCAAGATCTATAAGGATAGATCAAAACACTTAATGGTACTTTCAAATGAGCACATACCTTGACATGATCTTGAAGGTGTTCAAGATGGATCAGTCAAAGAAGGAGTTCTTGCCTGAGTGGTAAGGTATGAAGTTAAGACTTAAAGCTCGACCACGGCAGAATAGAGAGAAAGGACGAAGGTCGTCCTCTATGCTTAAGACATAGGCTCTACAGTATGCTGTGATGTGTACCGCACCTGAAGTGTGCCTTGCCATGAGTCAGTCAAGGGGTACAAGAGTGATCCAAGAATGGATCACAGGACAGCGGTCAAAGTTATCCTTAGTAACTAGTGGACTAAGGAATTTTCTCGATTATGGAGGTGGTAAAAGAGTTCGTCGTAAAGGGTTACGCCAATGCAAACTTTGACACTAATCCAGATTATTCTGAGTAGTAAACTGGATTCGTATAGTAGAACAGTTATTTGGAATAGCTCCAAATAGAACGTGGTAGCTGCATCTAGGAGATGACATAGAGATTTGTGAAGTACATACGGGTCTGAAAGATTCAGACCCGTTGACTATAACATCTCTCACAAGCATAACATGATCAAACCCAGAACTCATCGAGTGTTAATCACATGGTAATGTGAACTAGATTATTGACTCTAGTAAACTCTTTGGGTGTTAGTCACATGGGGATGTGACCTTGAGTGTTAATCACATATCGATGTGAACTGGATTATTGACTCTAGTGCAAGTGGGAGACTGTTGGAAATATGCCCTAGAGGCAATAATAAATTAGTTATTATTATATTTCCTTGTTCATGATAATCGTTTATTATCCATGCTAGAATTGTATTGATAGGAAACTCAGATACATGTGTGGATACATAGACAACACCATGTCCCTAGTAAGCCTCTAGTTGACTAGCTCGTTGATCAATAGATGGTTACGGTTTCCTGACCGTGGACATTGGATGTCATTGATAACGGGATCACATCATTAGAAGAATGATGTGATGGACAAGACCCAATCCTAAGCATAGCACAAGATCATGTAGTTCGTATGCTAAAGCTTTTCTAATGTCAAGTATCATTTCCTTAGACCATGAGATTGTGCAACTCCTGGATACCGTAGGAGTGCTTTGGGTGTGCCAAACGTCACAACGTAACTGGGTGACTATAAAGGTGCACTACGGGTATCTCCGAAAGTGTCTGTTGGGTTGGCACGAATCGAGACTGGGATTTGTCACTCCGTGTGACGGAGAGGTATCTCTGGGCCCACTCGGTAGGACATCATCATAATGTGCACAACGTGATCAAGGAGTTGATCACGAGATGATGTGTTACGGAACGAGTAAAGAGACTTGCCGGTAACGAGATTGAACAAGGTATCGGGATACTGACGATCGAATCTCGGGCAAGTATCATACCGATAGACAAAGGGAATTGTATACGGGATTGATTAAGTCCTTGACATCATGGTTCATCCGATGAGATCATCGTGGAACATGTGGGAGCCAACATGGGTATCCAGATCCCGCTGTTGTTTATTGACCGGAGAGTCATCTCGGTCATGTCTGCATGTCTCCCGAACCCGTAGGGTCTACACACTTAAGGTTCGGTGACGCTAGGGCTACAGAGATATTAGTATGCGGTAACCCGGAAGTTGTTCGGGGTCCCGGATGAGATTCCGGACATCACGAGGAGTTCCGGAATGGTCCAGAGGTAAAGAATTATATGTAGGAAGTGCTATTTCGGCCATCGGGACAAGTTTCGGGGTCACCGGTATTGTACCGGGACCACCGGAAGGGTCCCGGGGGTCCACCATGTGGGGCCACCTGCCCCGGGGGCCACATGGGCTGTAGGGGGTGCGCCTTGGCCTACATGGTCCAAGGACACAAGCCCCAAGAGGCCCATGCGCCAAAGGGACAAGAGGAGGGGAGAGTCCTAAAAGGGGAAGGCACCTCCGAGGTGCCTTGGGGAGGATGGACTCCTGCCCCCCCTTGGCCGCACCCTTCCTTGGAGGAAGGGGCAAGGCTGCGCCCTCCCCCTCTCCCTTGGCCCTATATATAGTGGGGGGAAGGGAGGGCAACCTAACCCAAGTCCTGGCGCCTCCCTCACCCTCCCATGACACATCTCCTCCTCCCGCAGCGCTTGGCGAAGCCCTGTTGGAATCCCGCTACTACCACCACACCGTCGTGCTGTTGGATCTCCATCAACCTCTCCTTCCCCCTTGCTGGATCAAGAAGGAGGAGACGTCGCTGCTCCGTTCGTGTGTTGAACGCGGAGGTGCCGTCCGTTCGGTGCTAGGATCATTGGTGATTTGGATCACGACGAGTACGACTCCATCAACCCCGTTCTCTTGAACGCTTCCGCGCGTGATCTACAAGGGTATGTAGATCCACTCCTCCCTCGTTGCTAGATGACTCCATAGATTGATCTTGGTGACACGTAGGAAAATTTTGATTTTATGCTACGTTCCCCAACACCGTTACCCTTCGTGGGTTGAAGTCTCCATCAACGTAGATGTACGATAGCACCGCCTATCGGAACCACGCCAAAAATCTCCGTGTCTACATTGCGTTTGCTCCCTCAAACGCCTCCCTTTACCTTCATATGCAATTGTTTTACTTTCCGCTGCTATACTCTTAGAATTGCATGTGTAGGTCGATTGCTTGACTTGTGCAAAGTTGCTAAAATCTGCCAAGAACTAAAATTGGGAAAAGGCTAGATTTTTATTTGGTCAAGTAGTCTAATCACCCCCTTAGACATACTTTTGATCCTACAAGTGGTATTAGAGCTTTGGTCTCCATTTTCTTTGATTTCCATAGCTTTTGGTGGTCATAGCCTTGGTTTCACAACCTAGGAGAGTATGGCGTCTAGCGAGGGAAATTACCACCATAGAGGTCCTTACTTTGATGGTACAAATTTTGCTAGTTGCAAGCATAATATGAAAATGCATATTCTTGGACATAACCCCGCCGTTTGGGCTATTGTGTGTATTGGCTTGCAAGGTGAATTCTTTGATGGGAGAGAACCGAACCGTGAAGCTACCGTGGAAGAGTTGAAGATGCTGCAATACAATGCTCAAGCTTGTGATATTCTCCTCAACAGATTGTGCCCCGAAGAATTCAACAAAATCAGCCGTCTTGAGAATGCAAAGGAAATTTGGGATACTTTGATTGATATGCATGAAGGTACCGACTCCGTCAAGGAATCCAAATTGGATGTGCTTCAAAGTCAACTTGAAAAGTTCAAAATGAAGGATGGTGAAGGTGCCGCTGAAATGTACTCTAGGCTTGCTGCCATTACAAATGAGATTGCCGGCTTAGGAAGTGAAGAGATGACCGATAGATTCATCATAAAGAAGATCCTAAGAGCCTTGGATGGAAAATATGATACTGTGTGCACATTGATCCAAATGATGCCCAACTACAAAGATCTCAAGCCAACGGAAGTCATTGGAAGAATTGTTGCTCATGAGATGTCACTTAAGGATAAGGAAGAGCTTCACAACAAGTCAAGTGGTGCTTACAAAGCCTCATGTGATGCCCCCACAACATCAAATGAGAAGAAAACCTTCAGTGAAGAATTGAGCCTAATGGTGAAGAACTTCAACAAGTTCTACAAGAGTAGAAGCAAGGAAAGAAGTTCCAAGTCAAGGTCCTACAATGACAAAAGATCTTCTAGTCGTGAGCGTAACTGCTACAATTGTGGAAGACCCAGACACTATTCCAATGAGTGTACGGCTCCCTACAAAAGAAGAGAAGGTTCTCCCAAAAGAAGGAGTAGGAGAGAAGAATCACCACCAAGAGAGAGAAGGAGTAGAGATGACCGTTATGAACGAAGAACATCATGGAGAAGCAAGGATTCAGAAAGGAAGGACAAATCATCAAGGGGCTACACAAAATGAAGACATCAAGCTCATGTTGGTGAATGGGTATCCGGCTCCGACTCCGACGATCACTCCAAGAGAAGTTATCACTCCGACTCCGAATATACTCAAGATGAAGGTGTTGCTGGTCTAGCACTTGTGTCAACCAACTCCTACGACATATTTGAGTCACCAAATGAAGGAATTGGAAGATGCTTCATGTCCAAAGGTCTAAAGGTATCACACCCCGAGTATGTTGATTTCAATAGTGATGAAGATGACTTTCTAGGTGATGATGATTTACTTGTTGACAATTCTAGTGATGAAAACTATGATGAACTTGCTATTAATCATGCTAATCAAGACAAAACGAATGACGATGATAAGAAGGAGATTGAGCATCGAACTAAAGAGCTAAACACTCTTAAGTTAGATCATGAAACTACCATGGAAAATCATCGAGAGCTTTTAAAGACTCATGAGAAGTTACGCTTCGAAAATCTCAACCTTGAGCAAGATCATGGGTTCTTAAAAGCGATCAATGATGATCTTCGTAAGAAGAGTTTTTCTTACATTGCCAAGCGTTTACTCTTGTCTACTTACATGCCACAAGTTAAATTTAGCAACAAGAGTAAGAAAGATTCTTCTTCTAGTAGTAACAATAATCATGCTAAACCCAATGATGTTGCTTCTAGTAGTTCTCTTGATTCCACTAATGATTCTCTTAGCCAAGTTACACTTGAGCAAGAAAATAGCTTATTGAAGGGAATTATAGAGAAAGGTGTTTACAAGAGCCTTGCCGGAAGTAAGCAATTTGAGGAAATTGTACGTAATCAAGGAAGACACCGGAAGAATCAAGGTGTTGGTTTTGAACGAAAGTTCAATGCCAATGGAGTGGGAAGAAGATCAATACCCCTAGATGAAGTTTGTTCCTCAACAAGAGAAGTATTGTCGTGGAATTTTCACGGTAGATGTCCTAGCAAAAGGACTTAGTCGTAGGGCCATCGCAACTAGGAAGCTTAAAGGGGTTAATCGGGACAAAGGACACGAGAGGTTTTATACTAGTTCGGCCCCTTACGATGAAGGTAAAAGCCTACGTCTAGTTGTGTTGGAATTGCTGGGGTTTCGATCACCAAGAGGCTAATCCACTGGCTTGGTTCTCGATCTCTTATTTCTTGCCCTAAAACGCCACCGGGTCATCCCCTTATATACACGGGCTGACGCCTGGAGGCCTACAGAGTCCCGGCCGGCTCATAAAGCGTGTCCGGCTCGGTGACTTCTTTTACATGCCTTTTCTTACAAGTCTTTCCTTACATACGGCGGTTTACAATATTGGGCCTTAAGCCGCCTCTGGGCTTAGGCCTTCTATAAACTTTAATAAACTATCGTCTTGACTGTTTTCTGGGCTTCCTTTATGACCCGTCATTGGGACTGACCCGGCCCCTCCTGGGCGGGTCATAACTGATAGCTATATCCCCAACATTAGGCCCCGGGTTGACTTTGAACTTTGTTCTTTGTCAATCTTCAATACTTAGAAAAAATCCATCTTCTTCTCTCCGAAGAATTTTTTTTAACCCGCCATGACATCATCTCTTGAAAACACAAAAAACTATCATGACGTCATCTTCTCAACGGATCTTCATCTTTAATGCTTTCCAAGAATCGAGGCGCCCATTTGGTTGGATACTCATTATATGGGTCTTCCTTGTTTTTCGCGCCCGCCTGTTCACTTCTCTCCTTATAAATAGGCACGCCCCGGTCTTCTCATTCTTCTCTCTTCTTCATCTTCTTCCTCTCGCAACCCCCGCTGCTGCTCGAGCCCCACCGCCGTCGCAGAGCATCTCGTTGTCGTCGACCTTGGCCGCTGCATCAACCAGAATCGGTTCAGAGAAACGACGGTGACCTTCCATGGAGGATTCATGGCCATAAGTATTCGCCCTCCTATCCCTCAGATCCGCATTTAGGGCTTCTAGGTTTTCCGCATGTTCTTCGTAGTTCTTCGCGGTTCTTCGCAGTTCTTCCACTGCCACCTCTTCTTGATCCAAAAAGAGATATATGCTTGTGCGGTAGCTGTTTGGTGCCTACTCTTGACATTAGTAGATCCCTTTTCCCAGTATAAAGGCCTCATTAGGACTTCAAACTCATCTATGCTAAACTTTTAGGTCTAGAATTTTTCCCATTTTGAAAAGCCATTTGATCTGGAATAATATCAAGCAATTTGGGAAACTTGTTTGTCTCAACACTTAGCTGAATTTGCTTTCTCAAATATCTGTAGTCATGGCGGCTTATTGTGCTGGCTTACTTTTCCTTATATGACATTAGCCCTTACTTAAGCCGCCATTACTCCCCTGTATCATCATCATTTACTTTCACCATTGTCATTGAATTAAGCCGGTATGTTGCTTTCTTTTTAGTTCGTCTTTTGAACATCATGCCGTCCGAAGCATCAACTGTCTGCAACTGGGTTCCCTCAACAGTCACTGAGGACAATCTGAAGGAATTCTTTACCATAGGTTTTTTGCCAGGGAAGAATGTTATGTCCTACCGTGCGCCTGACCCGGAGGAAGAACGGCCCAATCCAAAAGATGGTGAAGTTATCGTCTTTTCTGATCACATGAACCGTGGCTTTTCCCCACCCGGCTCAAAGTTCTTTAGAGATGTCCTCCATTTTTTCAAACTCCACCCTCAAGACATCGGGCCTAATTCCATATCCAATATCTGCAACTTCCAAGTTCTCTACGAGGTGTACCTTCAAGAAGAGCCGACTGTGGAACTCTTTAGAGAGTATTCTTATCTGAACCGCCAGAACGAGTGCACCAATGGCCCTAGCCTGGAACTTGGAGGTATCTCAATTCAGCATCGACAAGGCACCGTCTTCCCCCTAATAGTCTTGTCGAGTCATCCCAAGGACTAGAATCAGACTTGGTTCTATTGTCAAGACACTTCACCAGCAAATGAGCATCCACTGTCGGGTTATCGCGCAGAACGTCTTGACTCCAAATTTGCACTCACTGACAAGCTCACTGCCGCCGAACGCAAGAAGTTGATACCATCCATTAAAAGGATTAACGCTTTATTGGGGAACGGCTTAACCGAAGTTGACTTAACCCGTTGCTGGGTTGCGTGGCGGGTCATCCCTCTAAGCCGCCGATCCAAACTGATGTACGAATATGGTGGAGGCCCAGATGACTCTCTTCGTCACAGCTCTGTTCAATTAACAGAAGAAGATATTGTTTCAATGTCAACTCTTTTGGTGAATGGTAAATACGAAGACTGCAGTAAAGTCGAGTTAAACCCTTTCTGCAAGCTTAACCCGGTGCTAGAGGTAAAGAACCTCTGCTCTCTTCCTCTTTGCATTTTCCTCAGTTGTTTTAAATACTTGCATGACCTTTCATCTTGCTTGTTTGTTTATAGGCCAAATCTGATTTCTGGAAAGCCAAGTATGATCATGAAGCCGCCAAGAAAGCCAGAGCTGCCGCCATAACCGCCAAGAAGACGACCCGGAGATCTAAGAAGAAGAAGAAAAGCACCGCTGAAGATCTGTTGAAGCTTGATGATGATACTTCTGAGTCGGAGGTAACCCTTGACTCCCTTGGCCAGCTTTTTAACAATCTTATTAACACTGATCATTGCCAGGATGACATGGGGGCCAGTCAGGCCGTGGAAGAAGAGGTAACTATTTCCTCCGACTCAGCCCATTTGCCAAGACAGAAACTTCGAGTCATAACCCGAAAAGTAAGGTTTTCACACCCTTTGGCTTATCTGGACCCTCATTTTCTTTTGAAAAAGCAGCAACATGAGAGCCACCTTCAGGCTCGGAACGTCGATGAACCGCTTGCTGTTCTTCAACGAACTCCTCAAAAGCGACAGAATGAGGTTTATTCCTTCGCTTTTTACTTTCCATTAATGGATCTTCTCCCTTGTATTATTAACTTATTTTATCTTTGCAGGAGGTGTCCCGCTCTTTTGGCGACTCATCTCAAACTCAATTCCCGGCCTTTAAGACCACCCCTGGGTAAGGAAGAAATCATCTTTCCTCCGTGTCTTTCAAACTGCTTTTTTATACTGACTGTTACATAATATCTTTCTTAGTGGCCAAGCCAAGTCCAAGAAGGCCAAGGTGACTAGGCCGGCGGAAGACCGGCCAGTTCTTGCACCTGAACCGGCCATGCCACCTTCTCCCCCTCAGACGGAAGCACCAGAAGACCCGGCTGCCAATACTCAATCAGATCCTCCTGAGCCGTCAGCTGACGCTACCATCGTTAATCCTTCTGCTACCGGACCATCCAGCTCGGCTAACCTGCCATCACTGTCTGCCCAAGATGTTCTGATCACTGGAAGCCGTTTTGTTGAGCCAGGGAATCCCACCGTGTTGGCTCGTCACACGGCTAAACAAGAGGCTTTGGAGAGACAAAAAGTGCGTTTTGACATTTCTCATTATAGCCATCCGAATGCCAACGACATATTGTCCGGCTATCTGAGCCATGTGCACTCCAGCCGTGACTCAGAAATCGAAATGGTCAAGCAGTTGCAGCTGAAGTATGAGGTATGCTCTTCCTGCTTACTTATATTCTGCCAGCCCCCAAGTCTTCAGATTATGATAAAACCTTGAATGATCTGTAGACTTATGATATACGCTAAAGCTTTACCTTTAGATATTTCTGGAGTCCAATAAAATAGAATAAACTTCACCGGTAGTCCCCAAGGGCCGGTTCACTTGACCATAAATGAGCCGGTACTTTGAATTTCATAACTGTCTTGTGCCGAACTCAACAACTATTGTAGTCCGGCTTACTTTGAGATACTTGCTGAATATCATACATTAGCCCCCAAGTGCCAAGTGTTGTTACTTTGTAAAGTACTTGGGACTTGAAGTATAGTAGAGTCATAAAAATTTGTTTTGGCATACATTAGCCCCCAAGTGTTAAGTGGTTTTGCAGTGCAAAGTACTTGAGACTTGAATCTTGACTCTTGGACTTTAATTGAAACCTTGACACACCTGTGTATGTTTTGTAGAATGCCTTATCTGAACTGAGCTCACAATTAACTGATGCGAAGACCCGGCTGGCGGATCAGGAGGCAGAAATCAAGTCTGCTGACTCCAAGCTGCAATTAAGTCTTGCTGAGACGGAGACATTGAGAACCAGCTTGACCGCCAAGAAGAAAACCTGGGCTGAAGAGAAAACGCTGCTGACACAACGCGCTGAAAAAGCTGAAGCAACTCTCAAAGAAGTTACTATGGAGCTGTCTGGATTAAAAGACCGGGTGTCTCAGATGGTTTCCGCCATCTTTGGTACGTCATCTGTGCTGATCTTTTGTACCTTCTGCTGACCCGGAATATAAACCGCTAGCTGACCTTTTGTTTACAAAACATGTGCAGGCCCACGAAGCAAGAATCTGAGCCAGGACAACGTGACTAAACTGAAGGCGGTGTATACCTTAGTGGAGCAATTGTACATTGGCGCACAACGGGCACTTGCCGCTATCTCTCCTGCCAATCAAGGACCCAACCGGCTCAGTGATGTCTTAAAAAAGCTGTCAATCTTACCCGCCAGGTTCCAAGAAGTTAAGAGATCCTGTGCCAGAGCCGGAGCTTTGACTGCCCTGAGCCGCTCCAAGGCTTGGGTGCCAGATCTAGACCTGGCGGATGTAGCCAGAGGATACCCCACGTTAAAGGAAGACGGGTCTCTGTTTGAACAGGATGACTTCATTGCTTGCGTGAGGGAGGTGCGACCTCAGGCCACCATTCTTGGAGATGAAACAAATATCGATAAATACTAGTCGGGTTTTGATTTGGACAATAAGAAGATGGCGACTCCCTCCTACAAGGTGACCTACCTTATCCCGCCGGTTCGTCAACATACATTTGCTCCGGATGTTGATCTAGCCGGCTTGATTGATGAAGAAGTAGAATTTATTGTTGTGAACAGTTTTGACTGGTCGAAACCCAGCTTCTAATCAGCAGAAGGTGGTGAACCGGTGAGGGGGGAATGAGGACCATCTTCATGGGCTTTTAAAAGCCGTGTAATAGATTAGTTTTGAAAACACTGCCTATTTTGCCTATGCCATCGCGCATAAGACACCATGTGTTACTCTGTGCTTCCTTATTTCAATATGTGCATCACAGTCATGGTTATCCTTGTAATATTTCCACTCTGTTCCTGTAACAAAAAGGAAATACTTGATTGGCGGTTTAACACCGAACGGGTCAGAAAACCCGGTTCATGACCAAAAGTTTTATCATAGTAAATAAGCAGAACTAAACGTAAAGATAAAACAGGTTTGAAATAACCTTGGAGTAACACATAAAGAAATTGTTCATCAACAACAGTCATACCTGTATCTTCGACCTCTGGACCACCGGTTTATATGACCCGGGTGGTGAGGCTGACGACCCAGTCCTTTTTTGAGAAGTCAATGATTCTAAATACCTGATGATTCTTATGCCCTGGCGGCTTATTGTCAAATAGTCAAGCCGGCGAAAAGACCATGCTGATTGTTTAAAATTGAGACAATAAAATACCAATAAAACAAACACTATGTGGTAAACAATATAAATAACCTTGTAATGAAAGGTTGGGGGTTTCTGATTCGAATACGATCAGTAAACCGGACCAAAGGGGTTAAGCTAAGATTCGACTACGATCAAATAGCCCCCAGTGGCTTTGGCATTGCGCCGATAAAAAGGGTATCGATAGTTATGTTCTCTTTGGTTCGAATATGACCTATGTTTGAACAGGAAGCCCCCAAATGACCTCGAGAGGTTTTTAACGACCCTGATTCGAATACGATCCAAGTCAGACCCAAGAGGGGTTAAGCTATGATTCAGATACGATCAAGAAGCCCCCTAGTGAGTTTGGCTTTGAGCCGATCAAGAGGGTTACGACAGCTATGTTCTCTTTGGTTCGAATACGACCTATGTTTGAACAGGAAGCCCCCAAGTGACCATGATAGTTTATAGCTAGATTCGAATACGATCATAAGCCGGACCAAAAAGGTTAGACTTGATTAAGATATGATCAGCTCCTTAATAGTCATATTAAATAAAGATAGTGAAGATATGTAATCTTTGAAAAGGAAAAAGACTGAGGTCCTGCTTTATTACTTATCATAGTATATACAACGTCAAAGTATGTACATAATGAGAGCCGGTGGCTCAGGTGTAGTATGTCCGAAGTTGAGCAATGTTCCACGGCCGGCGGGTCTCCTCCTCCGACTTACGTGAGTCTTTGTGCTCTCGAACGTCAATGAGGTAATATGACCCGTTGTTTAAGTTCTTGCTAACCATAAAGGGTCCTTCCCAAGGCGGGGATAGTTTGTGTGCATCTGACAGATCCTGGGATGAGCCGGATGTGACGCCCCAAGGCCGGAGCTTTAGATGCCTTCCAGGGTTTCCGGGTTTTCATCGTGTGAGTTGTTGGTTTGTTGCATTCATCTTTGCATCATGTGCATTGCATCATGTCATAAATCTTTTGCATCTCAACTAAATAATTTGTGTGGATCTTCGATCCATTTAAATCGAGGGAAGGATGACTTCTCTTTATAATATATCCTCCTGATATTAGTGGAGCTATTATAAAATAATCCATTCTTATGGAATCACCTAAAACACACTTGCAAATTTCCCCATGCCTTTGTTATCTCACTTCTTGACCTCGAACCTTGCCATTTATTCTTTCATCATTCTCCGGAGCTCTACCAAAATTCTCAACATTTTTGGAAACTCCTAGAACCTAGTCCTAGTTCAAACCCATTTGAATTAAATTCAAATGAGTTTGAATTTACATCTTCCAATCTTGGCCTTTTCTATTTTCTCGGAACAAGCGTATTTTTGTGAGTACGGGAAAATTATCCCCTTGTCCAAAATCTTTTCCTAAACCTCTCTTTCTTTTCCTCTCTTTTTTGGTCTTTTCTGCTAAAGTAATATGAGAGAGAGACAGAGTGGGGGGGGGGGGGGGAAGTCAGCCCAGCTGGGCCTCCCAGCCATCTGCGCCTAGGCCCATTTGGCCCAAGGCCATCCCGCAGCCCACTGCTCTAACCCTAACCGATCGCTATCTCTTTCTCTCGATCCCCACTCCCTTCCCTCGTTCTCCTCCCTCGCGCCGCCACTCACGCATCGCCAAGGAGAGGGAGAGTGCTGCCTCGCTCGATCCCTCTCCCTCTCATCCTCCTGATCTCCTCTCTTCGAGCATCGGCCGCCTCCAGCAGCCTCCTCCCCTCACATTCCTGCCTAGCCCCGCCATGAACGTCGCAAGACCTCGCCGCTGCCTCCCCGCCTCCGGCCATGGCGCCCGCGTCGGTGAACCGACTTGCCCTGCCGCGCTGGCGACCCGACCTACCCTGCTGCGCTCTACTCCTTCCCCCGCGTCCCCATCTCGCCGGAGCGCTCCACCACCATCGCCGCCTCCTTGCTCGGGAGAGCAAAGGCTCGAACCCGAGCAGCCCCGCTCTGCTTCTTCACTGGAGCTCTTCTCCCGTGCGCCTTCGCCGTCTGATGCAGCTCCTGCCCGCGCAGGCCCTCCTCTGTTTCACCGTGGGTGCCCGAACCGGCTGGAGTCGCCGTCTTCTGCAGCAGCTGCTCTGCTACCTTGCCTGCTGGTGGCCGGCACCCCTCGCCGAGCATCCTGCCTCGCCATGAACGCGCCTTGCCTCCTTGTCCAGTGTGTGCTCCGTCGCCCACGGCCGAGCACCTCAAGATGAAGCCCTTTTTTCGTTGATGCGAACGGTTATACGAACATGACCCAGATTCGAAACGCAAGACGATGCCTCCGTTGCACCCATGCCGAGCAGGAGTATTTTGAATTCGTCAAGTACGACTACATATCCGGGATGCGTCAAGTACCCCACCGTCAAGACCGAGACCGCCCGGAGACCACGAATCCGTGAGGTTCCACTATCGTCGCCGTGGATCCGACAAGTTCGCGAGTACCTCTACCTCCCACGACGACCTTGTACAACTACCGTCGCAAGAACCGAGACCGGCAAGTCCGAAGACCCAAGTACCATGACGCCAAGTACCCCTTCGGATCGCCAAGGTGGATTGCGAACGTTGACGAGGTTCCGATAAGACCGTCGACGTGTACGACCTACTTCGCGAATGTGTACCACTACCGCTGCTCGAACGTTATAGAACATGTACCGTCGACCCTCGAAGACCCGTGGACGACAAGTTCCTTGTTGACCCCGAACACCTACGGAGTGTGAACATCTATGAAGCGAGAACGACTACTTCCACTACTGTCATCGCGAGAACGCCTACTTCCCTCTACGAACGAGAACCGTCCCCTTTGCACGCTCCGAAGGTATAACCCCGAGACGACCGCCCGTGAATGAATGCATGTGTGATGCATGAGATGCTCGTGCTTCCTCCGTGCTCGAATTGTCGGTGCACGTTGCCCCTCTTTTGCCTTGTCACCATCATCGACTCATGGGACACCCGGTATCCGGGAGCGCCCCACCATCTTTTGCACGCATCCGCACACTTCTCCTTTGCTTCGGTATCTCAATCGAGTTACCGGAACCGGAACGCTGCCGTGGCACCGTTTTTGGTTATCGTTGCCGTGGCACCCCTTTCCTTTCCACCACGGTGATAAGTACTTCATAATGCTCTTGTCAAACTTTTAATAAAAATTGCATAAACTTGTTCATGTCATCCACATCATGATAACAACAATTAAAATGTTTAAATTATTGTTACATTAATTTGCTAAATGCATATGGGGATTTACCGGATTTGTTATTTGTTATATCCGGCCCCATTTAATTTCTTTAGATAGTATAGTTTTGTTATGCTTCACCCCTTGCCATGCTAACAACATTTAATATTGTTGAGTACCTAAACGCGAGAGAACTAAATAATTGATGTGGTGTTCCGTCAATATGCAACTCGTTGCATATTGAGCTCCACTTAACTTGTAGTTTTGTTTGTGCCCTTTGCCATGCCATGCATATTTAAACCGGACATGCATCATACTTGTTTGCGCATCATGCCATGTTATGTGATGGTTGTTTACCATGTTGTTTGCTTCTTTCCGGGTTGCTTCTCGCGTTAGCTTCGGTTTCGTTCCGGAGTTGTGAGGGTCCGTTCGACTACGTCCGTTTGTCTTCTTCATGGAATCGTTCTTCTTCATTGCGGGATTTCAGGGAAGATGACCATACCCTCGAAATCACTTCTATCTTTGCTTGCTTAGTTGCTCGCTCTTTTGCTATGCCTATGCTGCGATACCTACCACTTGCTTATCATGCCTCCCATATTGTTAAGCTAAGCCTCTGACCCACCTTATCCTAGCAAACCGTTGTTTGGCTGTGTTACCGCTTTGCTCAGCCCCTCTTATAGCGTTGTTAGTTGCAGGTGAAGATTGGAGCTTGTTCCATGTTGGAACATGGATATTTTGTTGGGATATCACAATATCTCTTATTTAATTAATGCATCTATATACTTGGTAAAGGGTGTTAGGCTCGGCCTTATGCCTGGTGTTTTGTTCCACTCTTGCCGCCCTAGTTTCCGTCATATCGGTGTTATGTTCCCGGATTTTGCGTTCCTTACGCGGTTGGGTTATAATGGGAACCCCTTGACAATTCGCCTTGAATAAAACTCCTCCAGCAAGGCCCAACATTGGTTTTACCATTTGCCACCTAGCCTTTTTTCTTTCCCTTGAGTCGGCCGGCTCAAGGGTCATCTTTATTTTACCCCCCGGGCCAGTGCTTCTCTAAGTGTTGGTCCAACTGAGCGATGTCTGAGGCTACCGGGGGCAACTCTGGGCTGGCTTACCCGACGTCTTGCTCATCCAGTGTGCCCTGAGAACGAGATATGTGCAGCTCCTATTGGGATTTGTCGGCACATCTGGGTGGCTTTGCTGGTCTTGTTTTACCATTGTCAAAATGTCTTGTAACCGGGATTCCGAGCCTGATCGGGTCTTCCCGCTAGAAGGAATATCGTTCGTTGACCGTGAGAGCTTGTGATGGGCTAAGTTGGGACACCCCTGCAGGGTTTTGAACTTTCGAAAGTCGTGCCCGCGGTTATGGGCAGATGGGAATTTGTTAATGTCCGGTTGTAGAAAACTTGAAGATGACCTTAATTAAAATACATCAACCGCGTGTGTAACCGTGATGGTCTCTTTCCGGCGGAGTCCGGGAAGTGAACACGGTGTTGGAGTTATGCTTGACGTAGGTTGTTCTAGGATCACTTCTTGATCATAGTTGTTCGACCGTGCTTTTGCCTTCTCTTCTCGCTCTCATTTGCGTATGTTAGCCACCATATATGCTAGTCGCTTGCTGCAGCTCCACCTCATACCTTTCACCTTACCCATAAGCTTAAATAGTCTTGATCGCGAGGGTGCGAGATTGCTGAGTCCCCGTGACTCACAGATACTTCCAAAACCAGCTTGCAGGTGCCGTTGAACCGTGCAGATGACGCAATCAAGCTCAGGAGGAGCTCGATGAAGATCTTGTCCTTTATGTTGTTTCATTCTAGTTGATTAGTAGTGGAGCCCAGTTGGGGTCGATCGGGGATCTGTGTAGCATTTGGGGTATTCTTCTTTTATTTTGGGTTCCTTAGTCAGACCTTGATTGTATCTGTTTGATGTAATGCTTTATTCTTGTAATTGTGTGAAGTGGCGATTGTAAGCCAACTATGTATCTCTTCCCCTTATGAATTACATGGGTTGTGTGAAGATTACCTCACTTGCGACATTGCTTTCAATGCGGTTATGCCTCTAAGTCGTGCTTGACACGTGGGAGATATAGCCGCATCGAGGGCGTTACAAGTTGGTAATCAGAGCCTTCCACAACCTTAGGAGCCCCCACTGCTTGATCGAATTAGCGGATGAGTTGAGTCTAGAAAAATGTTTTGAGTCATTAGGAATTATATATCGGAGAGTTTAGGAATTCTTGTTACTCCCCAGTCCCTTCATCGCTCTGGTAAGGCTTCCTGACGTAGAGTTTTGACTCTTCTCTTCTCAAATTTCACTAAAAAATTTTAGGATCACGCGGGTATCTTGGAATCGTTCCGATCGATTTGTGACGAGAACATTGTTCTTGGTGCCTCCTGTCATTTACGGGTTGTGGCAGTGTCCTGGGGAGTTGAGCTCCGAGGTGTTGTCGTCACAATTTTATCGTTGCAGTTCTGGAATACCTGAGTTTAGTACACCGACATCGAAAATCTCTTTTATGCAGTTGTTGGTGAGATAACCTCGACGCCACCCAGTACTGGGGCGGGAGTTCGAGAGTATTGCCATAACTCGTATAACGGATGCTTTTCGAAGGTTGAGGTAGACGATTTCCAAAGGTTTCTTGGTTATGTGTTGAAGGATGGATACAACTGGATGTAGGATTTGCTAGTTTTGGGTGAGATATTATGCTTCCCCTGTATCCCCAACACCTGATTGCATAACCGGAAAATTTCGGGAGTTTATAAGTAGGAATTCAAGTAGTTCTTAGTATATCTTTCTGACAGATGTATGATATGAAATTGGGGTTCAACGTCTAGTGGTCCGCCTATCCACGGTTGGTTTTACAGTGGTCTCGTTGTGTCTTAAAGAGTCCTTGGCTATGCCGACTCGGGGACGCTTCGTATGTCATGTGCACTGCCTTGTACATGATGGTGCTGTACGATCGAGCCCGTGTAGGCCCCACCATGAAAACTTCGGACGAAATCTCTATTATATGTTTGCTCCGGCTATTTTGAAAGCCAATCCTTTGTTTTGTTTTTAGTTGTGGTATTCGAGTTGCTTCGAAGTCAAATGTTGATTCCATATCTTTCCTAAGCGGTGTTCTCATGTTCCTATGTGAATACTAATCCTTCATAATAATCGAGATTGTCTTGCCAATCTTTTTCAACCGGCGTGTTTCTCTTCTAGTGGATCCGATCACTTCAACATTCTCAAGATCAATTATCAGTTCTTCTCAACGGTGTTTGCTTCATCCGTTCCAAGTGGTCTTTGTTTTCCCACCCTCCCACCCCTTTTTCTTCAAGGATTCAGATTCCTTAATCAAGTATCCATTTTATTCATGTGAAGTCTCTTCTTTCTTTCCTTTCAATGTTCTTACCCGGTGATTCTCACGAGGATTCTAACGAAGCTTCTAGTTCGTCATTCCTCATTCCTTTTCTTCTTCGGTGGAACCAAGTCAAGCTTTGTTGATCATATCTTTTCCTCATTTCAATACCTTCTCATATCGGTGCACCTCTTAATCATCTACTCCTCGCTATTCAATTGTTTCGGAGTGCTGAAGATATCTCATAAGGATCGTCTTGTCATTCAAGATCCGTTAATCCTATTTTGAGGATGTTTATCTCATTCAAGCCTTTTAATTCAACCGTTGCATTCTCTCTTTTAAATCGTTCTATGGTGTTTCTTTTGAGTGGGCCCTAACCCACAGGTCTTTTCCCAGGATCTTACCTAACTCTTCTAATCTTTCCGGAGTTATTCTGTAATTCTTTTCCAAGTTTGGTGTAAGAATGATTCATCATCAGTCATATGTATTTCTCCAAGATCTTTCAAATTCTTTTCATAGTTGGCTCAACCTCTTCGCTTTTGTTTCTTCCGGAGTGCCTCAATAATTCATGGTGGTGTCTCTCAACGTCTTTCGTAACACTTGAAGACCGAAGAAGAATTTTCCTCCATATCTTGCTCCATTCTCTTCAAGATTCGTGATTCTAGCTTGTTGCCATCCTCTCATAGTTGTTTTTGGATTGTGAGAAATCTTTTCAACTATCCGGAGCAAATTCAAGAGTCTTCTCAATTTGTTATCCGGAGTCCATCAATTCAGGTGTATTCATTCTCAGTTTTCAGTTGTCATTCTCCAATCTTACCGGTGCATCAAGTGATCTCTAATCAGTTCGTGATCCCTTCGTTCTCATGTATCTAAATTCTCTCAAGCATCTTCGTTCATTTGTTAATTCTTCCCGGTGTGTTCTTTATCTTCTCTTCGTTCATGCTTAATTCTTACGGTGGTTTGCTCAAGATTTCTCTTCCTTATCAATTCATTCGTTGTTTCAATTCTTACGGTGGTTCGTCGAAGACCTTCTCAAATTTATGCAATATATATCTTAATCCTCTCTACAAGAATAAGTAATATGCCAAATCCGCTGCTTGTCATCAATTTAAATTGGTGAAGGATAAGCATAATGTAATTCTTATTCTTGTTTCATCAAGTAAAATCAATTTCTGCCTTCCGGAGTGGTTCATCATATCACATTCTCGATTAGAGATGTGTTATCTTTCCTTCCGGAGCCCCAAGTTCCACTTTATCTCATCGCAAAGCTTCATCCAATCATTACAAGGTTTCACCTTGTGTTTTCAACTTCCCTTTCTTTTCGTCATCCTTTTGTTTACCGGTGTTCTTCATCAAGGTGCTACATGATGGTTCATCAAAGAAATAATTCCTTCTCCAAGTGTTCATTGAGATTCTTTTCAAAGGAGCTCAAGCTTTCTTCATCTTGCAATCCGGAGTGCAATTCTTTCTTCCGTATCAATAGAGGTGGTATTATGTCATTCTTGATAATTTGAGTTCATGTTCCATGATTCACATGTTGTTAAGAATGAGATATTTTAAATCCATCAATCTTGCCATTGGAGTTATCTTGGGTTATATTTCACCTAAAACTTTCCCTAAGGATTGTGGCTATTTATGGTGCTTATAAATGATCCAAGTTCTTCATTTATCCTCCCGGTGAAATAAGTTTCTCGTCCCCTTGTTCTTATCAATCCAATTTTTTTCCGTGAGTGCCAGGTTGTCACCTCATAATTTGAGAGGTATCCCATAAGACCATATCAATCTTATTGTTTTCGTTGTTGGTTTTCCAAAAACTCCGTTCTAGCATTTGCTGTAAGCGTGCTCTCGTTTTTTTATTCCCTTCGTTCATTCCATTATTACTGTTGTTTCGGAGGCATTGTGATGCTGCTCTCTTCAACCCATCTTCTTGTTTTATCAGGATCGTGTTCTTTTCGTGCTTATCCTTTTAACCGGAGTGTTGTGTCCTCTTTTCAAGTATCCACTCATCTTGTCTAGTTCAATTCCTTCCATTTACAGGCGGAGTGCTGTCCAAATTATATCATTCTTATTCCTTCCCTATCTTGTTTTAACCGGAGTATTGTGCCCCTTTGTTCAAGTTCTTTTCGCCTTATCAAGCCTTGCATCTCTTTTGAACCGGAGTGCTGTCCGACTTTGTTCTTCCTCGTTCCTCTTTCCTAGCAGAGTGCTTTCAATTTCGTTCATCTCCGTTGTATTCTTTCTTTCAATTTGTTCAACTTTTCAAGATTTCTTGGTTTCACTCGTTTGTCAAAGAAGCAACTTAGTTTTACCTCTTCTCTTTCTCTTCCGTTTTCCCTCCGGTGCCATTCTAGATCTCGGGACGAGATCCTCTCATAGTGGTGGAGTGTTGTGACGCCCCAAGGCCGGAGCTTCAGATGCCTTCCAGGGTTTCTGGGTTTTCGTCGTGTGAGTTGTTGGTTTGTTGCATTCATCTTTGCATCATGTGCATTGCATCATGTCATAAATATTTTGCATCTCAACTAAATAATTTGTGTGGATCTTCGATTCATTTAAATCGAGGGAAGGATGACTTCTCTTTATAATATATCCTCCCGATATTACTAGAGCTATTATAAAATAATCCATTCTTATGGAATCACCTAAAACACACTTGTAAATTTCCCCATGCCTTTGTTATCTCGCTGCTTGACCTCGAACCTTGCCATTTATTCTTTCATCATTCTCCGGAGCTCGAACAAAATTATCAACATTTTTGGAAACTCCTAGAACCTAGTCCTAGTTCAAACCCATTTGAATTAAATTCAAATGAGTTTGAATTTACATCTTCCAATCTTGGCCTTTTCTATTTTCTCGGAACAAGCGTATTTTGTGAGTTCGAGAAAATTATCCCCTTGTCCAAAATCTTTTCCTAAACCTTTCTTTCTTTTCCTCTCTTTTTTGGTCTTTTCTGCTAAAGTAATATGAGAGAGAGAGAGAGTGGGGGGGGGAGTCAGCCCACTTGGGCCTCCCAGCCATCTGCGCCTAGGCCCATTTGGCCCAAGGCCATCCCGCAGCCCACTGCTCTAACCCTAACCGATCGCTACCTCTTTCTCTCGATCCCCACTCCCTTCCCTCGTTCTCCTCCCTCGCGCCGCCACTCACGCATCGCCAAGGAGAGGGAGAGTGCTGCCTCGCTCGATCCCTCTCCCTCTCATCCTCCCGATCTCCTCTCTTCGAGCATCGGCCGCCTCCAGCAGCCTCCTCCCCTCACATTCCTGCCTTGCCCCGCCATGAACGTCGCAAGACCTCGCCGTTGCCTCCCCACCTCCGGCCATGGAGCCCGCGTCGGTGACCCGACTTGCCCTGTCGCGCTGGCGACCCGACCTGCCCTGCCGCGCTCTACTCCTTCCCCCGCATCCCCGTCTCGCCGGAGCGCTCCACCACCATCGCCGCCTCCTTGCTCGGGAGAGCAAAGGCTCGAACCTGAGCAGCCCCGCTCCGCTTCTTCACTGGAGCTCTTCTCCCGTGCGCCTTCGCCGTCTGATGCAGCTCCTGCCCGCGCCGGCCCTCCTCTGTTTCGCCGTGGGTGCCCGAACCAGCTGGAGTCGCCGTCTTCTGCAGTAGCTGCTCTGCTACCTTGCCCGCTGGTGGCCGGCACCCCTCGCCGAGCATCCTGCCTCGCCATGAACGCGCCCTGCCTCCTTGTCCAGCGTGTGCTCCATCGCCCATGGCCGAGCACCTCAAGACGAAGCCCTTTTTTTCATTGATGCGAATGGTTATACGAACATGACCCAGATTCGAAACGCAAGACGATGCCTCCGTTGCACCCATGCCGAGCAGGAGTATTTTGAATTCGTCAAGTACGACTACATATCCGGGATGCGTCAAGTACCCCACCGTCAAGACCGAGACCGCCCGGAGACCACGAATCCGTGAGGTTCCACTACCGTCGCCGTGGATCCGACAAGTTCGCGAGTACCTCTACCTCCCACAATGACCTTGTACAACTACCGTCGCAAGAACCGAGACCGGCGAGTCCGAAGACCCAAGTACCATGACGCCAAGTACCCCTTCGGATCGCCAAGGTGGATTGCGAACGTTGACGAGGTTCCGATAAGACCGTCGACGTGTACGACCTACTTCGTGAATGTGTGCCACTACCGCCGCTCGAACATTTACAGAACATGTACCGTCGACCCTCGAAGATCCGTGGACGGCAAGTTCCTTGTTGACCCCGAACACCTACGGAGTGTGAACATCTACGAAGCGAGAACGACTACTTCCACTACCATCGTCGCGAGAACACCTACTTCCCTCTACGAACGAGAACCGTCCCCTTTGCACGCTCCGAAGGTATAACCCCGAGACGACCGCCCATGAATGAATGCATGTGTGATGCATGAGATGCTCGTGCTTGCTCCGTGCTCGAATTGTCGGTGCACGTTGCCCCTCTTTTGCCTTGTCACCATCGTCGACTCATGGGACACCCGATATCCGGGAGCGCCCCACCATCTTTTGCACGCATCCGCACATTTCTCCTTTGCTTCGATATCTCAATCGAGTTACCGGAACCGGAACGCTGCCGTGGCGCCGTTTTTGGTTATCGTTGCCGTGGCACCCCTTTCCTTTCCACCACGGTGATAAGTACTTCATAATGCTCTTGTCAAACTTTTAATAAAAATTGCATAAACTTGTTCATGTCATCCGCATCATGATAACAACAATTAAAATGTTTAAATTATTGTTACATTAATTTGCTAAATGCATATGGGGATTTACCTGATTTGTTGTTTGTTATATCCAGCCCCATTTAATTTGTTTAGATAGTATAGTTTTGTTATGCTTCACCCCTTGCCATGCTAACAACATTTAATATTGTTGTGTACCTAAACGCGAGAGAACTAAATAATTGATGTGGTGTTCCGTCAATATGCAACTCGTTGCATATTGAGCTCCACTTAACTTGTAGTTTTGTTTGTGCCCTTTGCCATGCCATGCATATTTAAACCGGACATGCATCATACTTGTTTGCGTATCATGCCATGTTATGTGATGGTTGTTTACCATGTTGTTTGCTTCTTTCCGGGTTGCTTCTCGCGTTAGCTTCGGTTTCGTTCCGGAGTTGTGAGGGTCCGTTCGACTACGTCCGTTTTTCTTCTTCATGGAATCGTTCTTCTTCATTGCGGGATTTCAGGCAAGATGACCATACCCTCGAAATCACTTCTATCTTTGCTTGCTTAGTTGAAGCCAAGCCTCTAACCCACCTTATCCTAGCAAACAGTTGTTTGGCTATGTTACCTCTTTGCTCAGTCCCTCTTATAGCATTGTTAGTTGCAGGTGAAGATTGGAGCTTGTTCCATGTTGGAACATGGATATTTTGTTGGGATATCACAATATCTCTTATTTAATTAATGCATCTATATACTTGGTAAAGTGTGGAAGGCTCGGCCTTATGCCTGGTGTTTTGTTCCACTCTTGCTGCCCTAGTTTCCGTCATATCGGTGTTATGTTCCCGGATTTTGTGTTCCTTACGCGGTTGGGTTATAATGGGAACCCCTTGACAGTTCGCCTTGAATAAAACTCCTCGAGTAAGGCCCAACATTGGTTTTACCATTTGCCACCTAGCCTTTTTTCTTTCCCTTGAGTCGGCCGGCTCAAGGGTCATCTTTATTTTAACCCCCCCGGGCCAGTGCTTCTCTAAGTGTTGGTCCAACTGAGCAATGTCCGAGGCTACCAGGGGCAACTCTGGGCTCGCTTACCCGATGTCTTGCTCATCCGGTGTGCCCTGAGAACGAGATATGTGCAACTCCTATCGGGATTTGTCGGCACATTTGGGTGGCTTTGCTGGTCTTGATTTACCATTGTCGAAATGTCTTGTAACCGGGGTTCTGAGCCTGATCGGGTCTTCCCGCTAGAAGGAATATCGTTCGTTGACCGTGAGAGCTTGTGATGGGCTAAGTTGGGACACCCCTGCAGGGTTTTGAACTTCGAAAGCCGTGCCCGCGGTTATGGGCAGATGGGAATTTGTTAATGTCCGGTTGTAGAAAACCTGAAGATGACCTTAATTAAAATACATCAACCGCGTGTGTAACCGTGATGGTCTCTTTCCGGCGGAGTCCGGGAAGTGAACACGGTGTTGGAGTTATGCTTGACGTAGGTTGTTCTAGGATCACTTCTTGATCATAGTTGTTCGACTGTGCTTTTGCCTTCTCTTCTCGCTCTCATTTGCATATGTTAGCCACCATATATGCTAGTCGCTTGCTGCAGCTCCACCTCATACCTTTCACCTTACCCATAAGCTTAAATAGTCTTGATCGCGAGGGTGCGAGATTGCTGAGTCCCAGTGACTCACAGATACTTCCAAAACCAGCTTGCAGGTGCCATTGAACCGTGCAGATGACGCAATCAAGCTCAGGAGGAGCTCGATGAAGATCTTGTCCTTTATGTTGTTTCATTCTAGTTGATCAGTAGTGGAGCCCAGTTGGGGTCGATCGGGGATCTGTGTAGCATTTGTGGTATTCTTCTTTTATTTTGGGTTCCGTAGTCGGACCTTGATTGTATCTGTTTGATGTAATGCTTTATTCTTGTAATTGTGTGAAGTGGCGATTGTAAGCCAACTATGTATCTCTTCCCCTTATGAATTACATGGGTTGTGTGAAGATTACCTCACTTGCGACATTGCTTTCAATGCGGTTATGCCTCTAAGTCGTGCTTCGACACGTGGGAGATATAGCCGCATCGAGGGCGTTACACCGGAGCACCAGGTCACCTTCTTGAAAAGTCCTGGATTTAACCCGGCGCCTGTGATAATGGCGCAGGTCCTGTTGATAGATTGTTGATCGAGCCGCTGCTAAGTCTATTTCCTCATCCAATAAGTCAAGTGCATCCTGTCTGACTTGCTCGTTATTTGCTTCAACATAAGCCGCTACACGGAGCGAGTCATGACGGATGTCACTAGGCAACACTGCTTCTGCTCCATAAACCATGAAGAAAGGTGTATAACCTGTAGACCTGTTAGGAGTGGTGTTGATACTCCACAGCACCGAGGGTAACTCCTCTACCCAACAACCCGACGTTCGCTGCAAGGGAACCATAAGCTGGGGTTTGAGACCTTTTAAGATTTCCTGATTTGCTCTCTCAGCTTGACCATTGGATTCAGCATGGGCTACAGAAGAAACATCAAGCCGGATATGCTCACGTTGACAAAAATCCTCCATAGCCCCTTGGGATAGATTAGTGCCATTGTCAGTGATAATGCTGTGTGGAAAACCAAAACGAAAAATCACCTTTTTCATGAACTGAACCGCCATGGCCACATCACACTTACTCACTGGCTCTGCCTCAACCCACTTTGTGAATTTGTCAACTGCCACTAAAAGATGTGTCTTTTTATCCTTAGACCTTTTGAAAGGTCCAACCATGTCAAGCCCCCAGACCGCAAACGGCCAGGTGATTGGAATCATCCGCAACTCTTGAGCCGACACATGTGCTCGCCGTGTGAATTTTTGACATCCATCACACCTACTGACCAGATCTTCTGCATCAGCATGAGCCGTTAACCAGTAAAAACCATGACGAAAAGCTTTGGCCACAAGAGATTTTGACCCGGCACAATGACCATAGTCGCCTTCATGGATCTCACGAAGTATTTCTTGGCCTTCTTTAGGAGAAACACACCGCTGAAACGCTCCGGAGACGCTGCGATGGTATAACTCTCTGTTTGAAATCGTCATTGACTTAGATGCCGGGTTATCTGCCGGGCCAGGGTCTCATCCGCTGGCAACTCGCCCCGGGTCATGTAAGCCAAGAACAGCATTGTCCAATCTGGGATGACGTGAAGAGCCGCCACCAACTGTGCCTCCGGGTCAGGAACGGCCAAATCCTCCTCTGTAGGTAACTTAACAGATGGGTTATGCAAAACATCCAAAACGGTGTTAGGTGGCACCGACTTACGCTGAGACCCCAACCGGCTTAGAGCATCCGCCGCTTCGTTCTTCCTACGGTCAATGTGTTCCACCTGATAACCTTTAAAATGCCCTGCAACAGCATCGACTTCACGGCGATAAGCCGCCATGAGGTCCTTTGAATCCCACTTGCCTGACAGCTATTGAGCCACCAGATCTGAATCGCCAAGACACGGGACCCGGCTCAGGCATCTCTTTGGCCATTCGAAGACCATGGAGCAAGGCTTCATACTCTGTTGCGTTGTTAGTACAGGGAAACATCAGTTGCATCACATAACAAAACTTTTCACCTCGAGGGGAAGTTAAAACAACTCCAGCCCCCGAGCCTTCCGATTGTCTGGACCCATTAAAATGAATCGTCCAATACGTGTTATCTGGTTTCTCTTCTGGCATCTGTAGTTCTGTCCAATCATTAATAAAGTCAACTAGCGCTTGAGATTTGATCGCAGTACGTGGTACATACTTCAACCCATGAGACCCAAGCTCAATGGCCCACTTGGTGACTCGTCCAGTGGCTTCTCTATTTTGAATGATGTCTCCCAACGGAGCAGAGCTAACCACAGTGATTGGGTGACCTTGAAAGTAATGCTTGAGCTTCCGGCTTGCCATGAATACCCCATATACGAGTTTCTGCCAATGTGGATATCTTTGTTTAGACTCAATCAACACTTCACTGCCGTAGTAAACCGGCAGTTGGACCGGATGTTCCTTGCCAGCCTCCTTGTGTTCCACCACAATCGCCACAGTAACAGCTCAGGAGTTAGTGGCTACATATAACAATAGCGGCTCTTTCTCGACCGGAGCAGCAAGAACCGGCGGCTCAGCAAGTTGTTTCTTCAGATCCTCAAAAGCAGAGTTTGCAACATCACTCCAAACGAAATCATCTGTCTTTTTCATCATCTGATACAAAGGCATTGCCTTCTCCCCTAACCAGCTTATGAACCGGCTCAAAGCAGCGACACGACCCGCCAGTCGTTGAACGTCATTGATGCATACCGGTTTGGCCAGGGAGGTGATTGCCTTAATTTTCTCCGGGTTAGCTTCGATACCTCTGTTAGACACCAAAAAACCCAAGAGTTTGCCAGCGGGAACTCCAAAAACACACTTAGCCGGGTTAAGCATCATCTTCTAGACCCGGAGGTTATCAAAGGTCTACTTCAGATCTGTTACTAAGGTTTCCTCTTTTCTGGACTTCACCACGATATCATCTACATACGCATGAACATTGCGCCCAATCTGATTGTGAAGACAATTCTGCATACACCGTTGATAAGTCGCATGGGAACTCTTAAGCCCAAAAGGCATAGACACATAGCAGAAGGCTCCAAATGGAGTAATGAAGGATGTCTTCTCCTGGTCCTTAACTGCCATTTTAATGATAACCTGAATAAGCATCTAGAAAACTCAAATGCGCGCAACCCGTCGTAGCATCAATGATCTGATCAATACGAGGGAGGGCAAAAGGGTCAGCTGGACAAGCTTTGTTTAAATCAGTGTAATCCACACACATACGCCAGGTGCCATTCTTCTTGAGTACAAGCACCGGGTTGGCCAACCACTCTGGGTGAAAAACTTCCACAATGAAACCGACTGCCAAGAGCCGGGCCACCTCCTCTCCAATGGCCTTGCGCCTTTCCTCGTTAAACCGCCGGAGAAATTGTCTGGCCGGCTTAAACTTCGGATCAATATTGAGAGTGTGCTCAGTGAGTTCTCTCGGGACAACTGGCATATCAGAAGGTTTCCATGCAAAGATGTCCCGATTCTCACGGATGAACTCGATGAGCGCGCTTTCCTATTTTGGATCCAAGTTGGCACTGATGATGAACTGTTTGGATGAGTCGCCGAGCATAAAGTCAACCGTCTTGGTGTCATCAGCTGATTTGAATTTCAACACCGGCTCATGCTCTGTTGTTGGCTTCTTTAAGGACGTCATGTCTGCCGGGTCAACATTATCTTTACAAAAGTTTAACTCCTCTGTTGCACAAACAGACTCAGCATACACAACATGTCCTTCTTCACACTCCAGGGCTATTTTCCGGCTTCCATGCACTTTAATGGTGCCATTATAACCCGGCATCTTGAGCTGTAGATATACATAACACGACCGATCCATGAACTTGGCGTAAGCCGGCCGTCCAAACAGAGCATGATATGGGCTTTTGATCTTAACCACCTCAAAAGTTAACTTCTCCGCCCTAGAATCATATTCATCCCCAAAGGCTACTTCTAGCTCAATCTTACCAACTGGGTATGCCGATTTGCCAGGTACAACACCGTGAAAAACAGTGTTGGATTGCTTAAGACTCTTATCACTCAACCTCATCCGACGAAATGTCTCATAGTAGAGGATGTTGATGCTACTACCTCCATCCATAAGCACTTTAGTGAATTTATATCCACTGACCTGAGGTGCCACTACCAAGGCTAAGTGACCCGGGTTGTCAACCTGGGGAGGATGATCTTCTCTGCTCCACACAATAGGCTGTTCAGACCACCTCAAATAACATGGTATCGCCGGCTCAACAGCATTGACAACCCTCTTATGAAGCTTCTGGTCCCTCTTGCACAAACTAGTGGTAAATACATGGTATTGCCCACTATTCATCTATTTTGGGTTGCTCTGATATCCGGACTGTTGCTGTTGATTGCCTTGGTCAGGTTGTTGATTGTAACTTCCGTGGTTACCTGTATGGCCTTGACCGTGAAAACCGCTTCCACCTGAACCGGCGCCCGGGCCATGAAAGCCGCCTCCGCCTGAACCGCTGCCAGGCCCGTGACCTCCGTAAAACATGTTTGAATTTTTAAATGCCTTCATGATCGTACAGTCCTTCCACAGATGGGTTGCTGGCTTCTCCCGGGTACCGTGTCTTGGGCAAGGTTCATTCAATAGTTGCTCGAGGGTGGGACCTGATCCGCCTGACCGAGGGGGTTGCCTACCCTTGCGTCGTTGATTGTTACCCTGTGTATTGGTGTTAGCCACAAATTCTTCAGCCTTACGTTTATTACCTCCTTGATTTGCTGGGTTATGCTGGTGACCCTTGCTGTTGCCGTTCTTCTTTCCCTTCCCTGTTTTCTCCTCATCAGACAAGGGATCCTTGGTATTATCAGAATCAACATACTTAACCAGAGCCGCCATCAACTGGCCCATGTCATTGCAGTCACGCTTGATTCGCCCCACCTTCTGTTTCAGAGGTTCAAAACGGCAATTTTTCTCCAACATTAAGACTGCCGATCCAGCATCCATCTTATTAGATGAATGTATTATCTCCTTGATCCGGCGCACCCAATGGGTTGTGGACTCACCTTCCTCTTGTTTACAATTAGTCAGGTCCACGATTGACATAGGTTGTTTGCATGTGTCCTTGAAGTTCTGAATGAACCAAGCTTTTAACTCCGCCCATGAGCCGATGGAATTGGGGGGCAATCCTTTTAGCCAAGTGCGAGCCGTTCCATCCAACATCATAGTGAAATAATTAGCCATTTTCGCGTCGCTGACCTCCAACAACTCCATTGCCATCTCATAACTCTCAATCCAGGACCCATGCTGCAAGTCAGCCGTGTAGTTAGGCACCTTACGAGGCCCCTTGAAGTCTTTTGGCAAGCGCTCATTACATATGGCCAGCACCAGGCAAGGGACACCTCCGGTTCTTGTGGCCACTCCTGCCTCAATCGAGGTTGCTGGATAAGCCGGAAAAGTCTGATGAGCCGCCTGCTCCGCTGCCAGCTGAACCGCTCGCTCGGCCTCTTGTCGGATCCTCTCCTGACCCGCTAAGTTAAGGGCTCCCGCCTGCACCGGATCATGTCTGTGTGGTTGGTTGTGGCACTGAGCGTTGCTTGACATATCAGCTGAGTCCATATGGCTGCTATAGCTCGGGCTTCGGCTTGGGTGAGGGGTTGAATGGATTCTGTCTCGACTGTAAGAGTACGCATCCTGCTATGCCAGAGCTGTCTGAAGAAGCTCCCTCACCCTTCGTGTCTCGACTGCTGTCAGAGAATCGCCTTCCATCGGGAGAGCCGCCAAACGAGCCGATGCAGCAATGAGGTTTTCCAAAGGATTAGAGAAGTGACCCGGTGGTGCATAATGAGGCAGAGCAGTATACATGCGAGGTGGCTCCATGGTCCACGGCTGAACCGGTGCTCCGGGTGTCGTGATCCGGTTTGCTTCCGGTGGGTTACTTGGGCTGGCCCCAGGTGTATGGAAAAGGTTCCTGGGATCGAGTGTCAGAGGTAGACGTGAAGGAAATATGCCCTAGGGGCAATAATAAAGCTATTATTTATTTCCTTACATCATGATAAATGTTTATTATTCATGCTAGAATTGTATTAACCGGAAACATAATACTTGTGTGAATACATAAACAAACAAAGTGTCACTAGTATGCCTCTACTTGACTAGCTCGTTAATCGAAGATGGTTATGTTTCCTAACCATAGACATGAGTTGTCATTTGATTAACGAGATCACATCATTAGGAGAATGATGTGATTGACATGACCCATTCCATTAGCTTAGCACCCGATCATTTAGTATGTTGCTATTGCTTTCTTCATGACTTATACATGTTCCTATTACTATGAGATTATGCAACTCCCGTTTACCGGAGCAACACTTTGTGTGCTACCAAACATCACAACGTAACTGGGTGAATATAAAGGTGCTCTACAGGTGTCTCCAAAGGTACATGTTGGGTTGGCGTATTTCGAGATTAGGATTAGTCATTCCGATTGTCGGAGAGGTATCTCTGGGCCCTCTCGATAATGCACATCACTTAAGCCTTACAAGCAATGCAACTAATAAGTTAGTTGCAAGATGGTGTATTATAGAACGAGTAAAGAGACTTGCCGGTAATGAGATTGAACTAGGTATTGAGATACCAACGATCGAATCTCGGGCAAGTAACATATCGATGACAAAGGGAACAAACGTATGTTGTTATGCGGTCTGACCGATAAAGATCTTCGTAGAATATGTAGGAGCCAATATGAGCATCCAGGTTCCGCTATTGGTTATTGACCGGAGACGTGTCTCGGTCATGTCTATATTGTTCTCGAACCCGTAGGGTCCGCACGCTTAATGTTACGATGACAGTTTCATTATGAGTTTATATATTTTGATGTACCGAAGGTTGTTCGGAGTCCCGGATGTGATCACAGACTTGACGAGGAGTCTCTAAATGGTCGAGACATAAAGATCGATATATTGGACGACTATATTTGGACACCGGAAAGGTTCCGGGTGAGATTGGGACAATACCGGATCACCGGGAGGTTATCGGAACCCCCCGGGAGGTATATGGGCCTTATTGGGCCTTAGTGGAAAGGAGGGGAAAGGATCAAGGGAGGGGCGCGCCCCCCCAAGCCCAATCCGAATTGGGAAGGGGGGCGGCCCCCCTTTCCTTCCTCTTCCTTCCCTCTCCTACTCCTAATAGGAAAAAGGGGAGTCCTACTCGCTGTGGGAGTTGGACTCCCCCCTAGGGCGCGCCACCCTCCTTGGCCGGCCCCCTCCTCCACTCCTTTATATACGGGGGCAGGGGGGCACCCCATATATACAACAATTGATCCTTGAGATCTATTAGCCATGTGCGGTGCCCTCCTCCACCATAATCCTCGATAATATTGTAGCGGTGCTTAGGCAAAGCCCTGCGACGGTAGAACATCAAGATCGTCACCACGCCGTCGTGCTGACGGAACTCTTCCCCGACATTCTGCTGGATCGGAGTCCGGGGATCGTCATCGAGCTGAACGTGTGCTAGAACTCGGAGGTGCCGTAGTTTTGGTGCTTGATCGGTCGGGCCGTGAATACGTATGACTACATCAACCGCGTTGTGATAACGCTTCCGCTGCCGGTCTACGAGGGTACGTAGACAACACTGTCCCCTCTCGTTGCTATGCATCACCATGATCTTGCGTGTGCGTAGGAATTTTTTTGAAATTACTACGTTCCCCAACAGTGGCATCCGAGCCTAGGTTTTATGCGTTGATGTTATGCACGAGTAGAACACAAGTGAGTTGTGGGTGATATAAGTCATACTGCTTACCAGCATGTCATACTTTGGTTCGGCGGTATTGTTGGATGAAGCGGCCCGGACCGACATTACGTGTACGCTTACGCGAGACTGGTTCTACCGACGTGCTTTGCACATAGGTGGCTGGCGGGTGTCAGTTTCTCCAACTTTAGTTGAACCGAGTGTGGCTACGCCCGGTCCTTGCGAAGGTTAAAACAACACCAACTTGACAAACTATTGTTGTGGTTTTGATGCGTAGGTAAGAATGGTTCTTGCTAAGCCCGTAGCAGCCACGTAAAACTTGCAACAACAACGTAGAGGACGTCTAACTTGTTTTTGCAGGGCATGCTGTGATGTGATATGGTCAAGACATGATGCTAAATTTTATTGTATGAGATGATCATGTTTTGTAACTAAGTTATCGACAACTGGCAGGAGCCATATGGTTGTCGCTTTATTGTATGCAATGCAATCACGCTGTAATGCTTTACCTTATCACTAAGCGGTAGCGATAGTCGTGGAAGCATAAGATTGGCGAGACGACAACGATGCTACGATGGAGATCAAGGTGTCGCGCCGGTGACGATGGTGATCATGACGATGCTTCGGAGATGGAGATCATAAGCTCAAGATGATGATGGCCATATCATATCACTTATATTGATTGCATGTGATGTTTATCTTTTATGCATCTTATCTTGCTTTGATTGACGATAGCATTATAAGATGATCTCTCACTAAATTTCAAGATAAAAGTGTTCTCCCTGAGTATGCACCGTTGCCAAAGTTCGTCGTGCCCAGACACCATGTGATGATCGGGTGTGATAAGCTCTACGTCCATCTACAACGGGTGCAAGCCAGTTTTGCACACGCAGAATACTCAGGTTAAACTTGACGAGCCTAGCATATGCAGATATGGCCTCGGAACACTGAGACCGAAATGTCGAGCGTGAATCATATAGTAGATATGATCAACATATTGATGTTCACCATTGAAAACTACTCCATTTCACGTGATGATCGGTTATGGTTTAGTTGATTTGGATCACGTGATCACTTAGAAGATTAGAGGGATGTTTTTCTAAGTGGGAGTTCTTAAGTAATATGATTAATTGAACTTAAATTTATCATGAACTTAGTCCTGGTAGTATTAGCATATCTATGTTGTAGATCAATAGCTAGCGTTTAGCTCCCCTGTTTTATTTTTGATATGTTCCTAGAGAAAACTAAGTTGAACGATGTTAGTAGCAATGATGCGGATTGGATCCGTGATCTGAGGTTTATCCTCATTGCTGCACAGAAGAATTATGTCCTTGATGCACCGCTAGGTGACAGACCTATTGCAGGAGCAGATGCAGACGTTCTGAACATTTGGCTAGCTCAATATGATGACTACTTGATAGTTTAGTGTACCATTCTTAACGGCTTAGAATCGGGACTTCAAAGACGTTTTGAACGTCATGGAACATATGAGATGTTCCAGGAGTTGAAGTTAATATTTCAAGCAAATACCCGAGTTGAGAGATATGAAGTCTCCAACAAGTTCTATAGCTAAAAGATGGAGGAGAATAGCTCAAGCAGTGAGCATGTGCTCAGATTGTCTGGGTACTACAATCGCTTGAATCAAGTGGGAGTTAATCTTCCAGATAAAATAGTGATTGAAAGAATTCTCTAGTCACCATCACCAAGTTAGTAGAACTTCGTGATGAACTATAATATGCAAGGGATAACGGAAACGATTCCCAAGCTCTTCGTGATGCTGAAATCGACGAAGGTAGAAATCAAGAAAAGCATCAAGTGTTGATGGTAAACAAAACCACTAGTTTCAAGTAAAGGGACAAAGGGAAGAAAGGGGAACTTCAAGAAGAACGGCAAGCAAGTTGCTGCTCAAGTGAAAAACCCAAGTTTGGACCTAAGCCTGAAACTGAGTGCTTCTACTGCAAAGGGACTGGTCACTAGAAGCGGAACTACCCCAAGTATTTAGTGGATAAGAAGGATGGCAAAGTGAACAAAGCTATATTTGATATACATGTTATTGATATGTACTTTACTAGTGTTTATAGCAACCCCTCGGTATTTGATACTGGTTCAGTTGCTAAGAGTAGTAACTCGAAACGGGAGTTGCAGAATGAACAGAGACTAGTTAAGGGTGAAGTGACGATGTGTGTTGGAAGTGGTTCCAAGATTGATATGATCATCATCGCACACTCCCTATACTTTCGGGATTAGTGTTGAACCTAAATAAGTGTTATTTGGTGTTTGCGTTGAGCATGAATATGATTTGATCATGTTTATTGCAATACGATTATTCATTTAAGTAAGAGAATAAATTGTTGTTCTGTTTACATGAATAAAACATTATATGGTTACACACCCAATGAAAATGGTTCGTTGGATCTTGATTGTAGTGATACACATATTCATAATATTGAAACCAAAAGATGCGAAGTTAATAATGATAGTGCAACTTATTTGTGGCACTGCCGTTTAGGTCATATTGGTGTAAAGCGCATGAAGAAACTCCATGCTGATGGACTTTTTGAATCACTTGATTTTGAATCACTTGATGCTTGCGAACCATGCCTCATGGGCAAGATGACTAAGACTCCATTCTCCAGAACAATGGAGTGAGCAAAAGATTTGTTGGAAATCATACATACTGATGTATGTGGTCCGATGAATATTGAGGCTCACGGCAGGTATCATTATTTTCTGATCTTCAAAGATGATTTGAGCAGATATGAGTATATCTACTTGATGAAACACAAGTCTGACACATTTGAAAAGTTCAAAGAATTTCAGAGTGAAGTGGAGAATCATCGTAACAAAAATAAAAGTTTCTACGATATGACCGCAGAAGTAAAATATTTGAGTTACGAGTTTGGCCTTCAGTTAAAACAATGTGAAATAGTTTCACTACTCACGACACCTGGAACACCACAGTGTAATGGTGTGTCCGAATGTCATAACCGTACTTTATTAGATATGGTGCGATCTATGATATCTCTTACCGATCTACCACTATTGTTTTGGGGTTATGCATTAGAGACAGCTGCATTCACGTTAAATAGGGCACCATCTAAATCCGTTGAGACGACACCGTATGGACTATGGTTTGGCAAGAAACCTAAGCTGTCGTTTCTTAAAGTTTGGGGCTGCGATGCTTATATGAAAAAGTTTCATCCTGATAAGCTCAAACCCAAATCGGAGAAATGTGTCTTCATAGGATACCCAAAGGAGACTGTTGGGTACACCTTCTATCACATATCCGAAGGCAAGACTTTTGTTACTAAATTCGGAGTCTTTCTAGAGAAGGAGTTTCTCTCAAAAGAAGTGAGTGGGAGGAAAGTAGATCTTGATAGGTAACTATACCTGCTCCCTTATTGGAAAGTAGTTCATCACAGAAATCTGTTCCTGTGACTACTACACCAATTAGTGAGGAAGCTAATGATGATGATCATGTAACTTTAGATCAAGTTACTACCGAACCTCGTATGTAAACCAGAGTAAGATCCGCACCAGATTGGTACGGTAATCCTGTTCTAGAGGTCATGTTACTTGACCATGATGAGCCTACGAATTATGAGGAAGCGATGATGAGCCTAGATTCCGCAAAATGGCTTGAGGCCATGAAATCTGAGATGAGATCCATGTATGAGAACAAAGTATGGACTTTGATTGACTTGCCCAATGATCGGCGAGCCATTGAGATTAAATGGATCTTCAAGAGGAAGACGGACGCTGATAGTAGTGTTACTATCTACAAAGCTAGAATTGTCGCAAAAAGGTTTTCGACAAGTTCAAGGTGTTGACTACAATGAGAGTTTCTCACTCGTATCTATGCTTAGTCTGTCCAAATCATGTTAGCAATTGCCGCATTTTATGAAATTTGGCAAATGGATAAACAAAACTGCATTCCTTAATGGATTTATTAAAGAAGAGTTGTATATGATGCAACTAGAAGGTTTTTGTCAATCCTAAAGGTACTAACAAAATATGCAAGCTCCAGCGATCCATCTGGTGCAAGCATCTCGGAGTTGGAATATATGCTTTGATAAGTTGATCAAAGCATATAGTTTTATACAGACTTGCAGTGAAGCCTGTATTTACAAGAAAGTGAGTGGGAGCATGAGGGAGTCTCGGATTATGGGGTATCCGGATGGCCAGACTATACCTTCAGCCGGACTCCTGGACTATGAAGATACAAGATTGAAGACTTCGTCCCGTGTCCGAAGGGACTTTCCTTGGCGTGGAAGGCAAGCTTGGCGATACGGATATGCAGATCGCCTACCATTGTAACCGACTTTGTGTAACCCTAACCCTCTCCGGTGTCTATATAAACCGGAGGGTTTTAGTCTGTAGGACAACATACAGAACAACAATCATACCATAGGCTAGCTTTTAGGGTTTAGCCTCTCCGATCTCGTGGTAGATCTACTCTTGTACTACCCATATCATCAATATTAATCAAGCAGGACGTAGGGTTTTACCTCCATCGAGAGGGCCCGAACCTGGGTAAAACTTCGTGTCCCTTGCCTCCTGTTACCATCCGGCCTAGACGCACAGTTCGGGACCCCCTACCCGAGATCCGCCGGTTTTGACACAGACATTGGTGCTTTCATTGAGAGTTCCTCTGTGTCGTCGCCATCAGGAAGGATGCCTCGCCCCGTCTTTAAAGACGGCACCGTTGCTAAGGGAGCTTTGGCTGTCGGCCAAACCCTCCGGCTAGGTGGTTTTCTTATGACCGCCTGTTTGGCTTCTGCGCCGACGATGACCTCTTGAGCCATCGAAAACAATCTTCATGTCAGCTCGAAACTCGCCGAGCAGTTAGATCCAATGGAGCTCTCCTCCATAAACGAGCTCTTGGATCGCTTCGCCGCCCTGGGAGTCACTACGGATTACGACCAGATTGGGCCTAAACCCGATCTAAGAGAGATTAACTCTCCCCAAGTCACCCATCACGTTGCCGTGGTAGAGGGATAGTGCGGCAACCCTTCATCTATCTTAAGGACTCGCTACATCCAGATTCCCGATCCCTCCAAGCCGGATACCTGCGGAGGGGAGGATATCACTCAAGACCTGAACTTAGAGTCAAGCGACGGGCTGGATTCATTGGACAGCATCCAGGAATCCAAATTTTCGAGTTCGGAAATTCCTCAGCCTTTGAGCCTCAGATGGGGTGAGGCTTCGGATTTAATTCCACCCACCCACCCCAACATAAGCGATCTATCCAAAATCAGGCAAGAACCCGATGAAACAGTACATCATTACTGGGCCAGATTCCTCCTGGTTAAGAACAGGCTAAGGGACTGCCGCGAGGAAGACGCAATCTCAATCTTCTGCAATAATTGCACGGACAAGGGAATACTCAACGCCATAAGTCGCCTTGATATTACACGCTTCGCTGACTTGGCGTCCATTGTACGAAAGTACTGTGCGATGGACAGCGCCTGGAAAACCGAAATAAAAATTTGGGACAATTCGGCCCTGAATACAAACCCAATCCGAAATAAAAGGGTGCATCATCACCAGACACCCGGGTCAAGCACTAAAAAGCAAAAACCCTCTACAGGGCATGGAATCATACTGGAAGGATGGCTTAATGGACCCTGTAAAATTCATAGTACAGAGGACGCCACACCAACTCACAGCCTTAGAGCATGTTGGATACTCCGGCAGGTGGCCAAAATTGGCGAAAATCTCCTAATTCTGGAGGCCACAGAAAGCCACCCCAGAGACACCAATACGGTATTAACAGTCTTCGAGACTTTCGCATCAAATAATATGCGAAAAAGGACACTCTGTAGCCTTGCCGAAGTCTACCAAGTAGCAACAATAAACCCATGGAGTGACACGGCTATTACCTTTAACACCAGTGATGAACCTAAATTCCGAACAGCCCGAGCACCAGCCGCATTGGTCCTCAGTGCAATAGTGGACAACTTTCGTCTTACCAAGGTACTCATGGACGGCGGCAGCGGATTGAACCTCATTGATGAGGAAACCCTTCAAAAAATGGAAATAGACTGGAACCGCATTGAGTGAAGCAGCACAACCTTTAAAGGAATAATCCCCAGTCGGGAAGCATGCTGTACAGGAAAAATCACACCAGATGTGGTGTTTGGCACGCCGGATAATTACAGGTCTGAAGAGGTCACGTTCCATGTGGCTCCGTTCAGCAGCGGTTATCACGCTCTACTAGGGCGGGAAGCTTTTACAATCTTCCAAGCAATACCCCATTACGGGTACATGAAGCTCAAGATGCCCGGGCCTAACGGGATCATCACTCTCGCTAGTGATCCGGACATAGCACTCCGCACCGAAAACAAGACAGCTGCACTGGCCCTCGAGGCACTATCCGAAGCCCTAGCGGCTGAGGAACTGACTGCGCTGCACTCTACGGTGAATAGGGACGATGTGGTACTCGACAAAAGATCCAAGTCCACCTCCTTTAAACCAGCGGACGAAATAGTCAAATTCCAAGTCCATCCAACGGACCCCAATAAAACAGCTTCCATCGGGGCACAATTAAACCCTGATGTAGATGCCGCACTGCGAGAGTTCCTACGAGAGAACTGGGACATTTTCGCCTGGCATCCTTCAGACATGCCAGGAATCCCATGCAGGCTGGCCGAGCACAGCTTAAATATCCAAACATGATTCAAACCTGTCAAATAGGCTCTTCGGCGTTTTTCCGAACCTAAGAGACAGGCCATGGGAGAGGAGCTAGCAAAGCTATTGGAGGTCGGATTCATCAGAGATATAAAACATCTGGACTGGCTAGCAAACCTAGTGATGGTACCAAAGAAGGACAAATCCTGGCGCCTGTGTGTTGATTTTAAAGACCTTAACAACGCTTGCCCAAAGGATCCCTTCCCCCTCCCACGCATCGATCAAATTATCGACGCTACCGCAGGACACGGTTCGTCGTGTTTCCTCGATGCATATTCCGGCTACCATCAAATCAACATGGCAGAACCAGACCAAGCCGCAACGGCATTTATCACACCATACGGCCCATTATGCTTCAACATGATGCCCTTCGGGCTCAAAAATGCCGGCACAACATATCAGCGCATGATTCGGACATGTCTGGCAAGCCAGATTGGCAAAACAGTGGAGGCATATGTAGATGATGTGGTCGTCAAAACAAGACATGTTGAATCTCTAGTAGACGACTTGAGGCTCACATTTGATAACCTCCGAACATACGACATCAAGCTCAACCCGGAAAAATGCGTTTTCGGCGTTCCAGCCGGAAAGCTCTTGGACTTCATTGTATCCGGTAGAGGAATTGAAGCAAATCCAGCCAAGATCCGAGCTCTGTCGCAACTGGATATCCCAAAGGACCTCAAACAAATACAAAAGTTAACCGGATGTGTGGCGGCTCTAAGCCGCTTTATCTCCCGCTTGGGAGAAAAGGCCCGACCCCTTTACCGCCTCCTTCGACGCACCAAACACTTCAAATGGACGGATGCAGCCATGGCCGGACTCGACGAAATAAAAGCCATACTGGCAAAAAACCCAGTCCTGGCCGCGCCAAACATTGGCGAACCAATGCTATTATACATTGCAGCAACACATCAGGTTGTAAGCGCAGTGCTCGTCGTCGAACGAGAAGTGGACGGACAAAAATTCCCCCTTCAAAAGCCGGTCTATTATGTGTCCACTGTCCTCACTCCCTGCAAATCACGGTACCCGCATTATCAAAAGATTGCGTACGCGGTATTCATGGCATCCCGGAAGCTACGACACTACTTTCAAGAGTGTTCAATAACAGTAGCCTCGGAAGTACCACTTAACGATATTATAAACAATCGTGACACAATGGGCCGGATTGCAAAATGGGCCATTGAGCTCCTCCCGTTCGACATAACTTATAAGCCACGGCGAGCCATCAAGTCGCAAGTCTTGGCCGACTTCGTCGCAGAATGGACGGAGGCCGAACTCCCTAAAGAGTACGACACATATTCAAATTGGATCATGCATTTCGACGGCTTCAAGATGTTGGCCGGACTTGGGGCCGGCGTCGTTTTGACGTCCCCCACAGGAGACATAGTTCAATACGTACTCCAGATAATGTACACGGACTCCAACAATGCAGCCGAATATGAGGCCCTTTTACATGGTCTCCGGATGGCAGTATCCATGGGCATTCAACGCCTAGAGGTGCGCGGGGACTCGAACCTCGCAATATCCCAAATAAATGGAGACTTTGATGCCAAGGATCCAAAAATGGCAGCTTACCGCAACGCCATCCTAAAAATGTCAGCTCGGTTCAAGGGGCTTGAATTTCACCATATAGCCTGGGAAAATAATCAGGCGACAGATGTCCTGGCACGCATCGGCGCAAAACACGATGTAGTCCCCCCCAACATCTTCTTGGAAAGGCTGTTCAAGCCATCCGTAGTATGGGAAGGGGAGCCAAACAATAACAGCCCGGACCCAACCGCACTGCCCGACACCGAATATACTGACACAATCGGAGGCTCTGCCAATGAAATAACACCTTCAGCCCACGTAATAATGGCCGTCATCGCCCCGTGGACAGAACCATTCCTCGCCTACCTTACTAGGCAGGAACTCCCCGAGGACCAAAACGAAGCACGCTGCATAGTGCGGCAATCCAAAGCATATAGAGTCCATGAGGGAGAGCTTTATAAGAAAAGCACTACCGGAGTCCTTCGAAGGTGCATCTCCGAAGAGGAGGGGCGGAACCTCCTGGCTGAAATTCATGCCGGACTTGGCGGTCATCATGCTGCAGCTCGGTCCTTTGTAAGCAAGGCCTTCCGTACGGGCTTTTATTTGCCGACGGCCCGGGCAGACGCTCAGGACTTAGTCCAACGATGCACCAGTTGCCAGCTCTTTGCAAACCAAAGCCATATGCCACCCACCGCCCTCCAAACTATCCCCATTACTTAGTCCTTCGCGGTCTGGGGGCTTGACATGGTTGGACCCCTTAAAGGCGGAACCCACAAGCAAAAATACTTAGTGGTCATGGTGGATAAGTTCACCAAATGGATAGAAGCCAAGCCTGTTAAGACGGCCGAATCCAGACCGGTGATAGACTTTATATCCGGGGTTGTACACCGTTACGGCGTCCCCCACAGCATCATCACTGATAACGGCACGAACTTCACGGCCGACGAGGTAAAACTCTGGTGCAAAAACATGGGCATCAAGCTCGATTATGCTTCCGTCTATCACCCACAAACTAACGGCCAGGTCGAACGAGCAAATGGTCTTATCATGAGCGGCATCAAACCCAGATTAGTGCGGTCCCTCAAGGAATCTAACACGCACTGGGTAGAGGAGCTCGACTCCGTACTCTGGGGGCTGCGGACCACGCCGAATCGCACCACCGGATACACACCATTCTTTATGGTGTACGGCGCAGAGGCAGTTTTGCCTTGCGACATAATTCATGACTCACCTCGAGTGAGCATGTACGAAGAAAGAGAAGCTGAGCTCGATCGGCAGGACAGCTTGGACGCATTGGAGGAGGAGCGTGACGTGGCAAAAGCCGTTCCGCATTCTATCAATAGCAGGCTCAAAGATACCAAAGCAGAGAAGTACGGGCCAAAAATTACAACGTTGGCGAATTAGTTCTACGACTACTGGACAAGAAAAAGGACAAACTCAAGCCCAAGTGGGAAGGTCCCTTCATAATTGACCAAGTCCTGACTGGTGGAGCGTACCGCCTGCGGGATGCATCGGATAACTGACTCGAGCCAAACCCATGGAACGCATCCCGTCTCCGAAGATTCTATGCCTAGCGCCGGACTCTATGTTCGTGTCCTTCCTCTGTCCATTTTTTATATATTTTCTGTCTTACATTTCTCTTCTTCTTCTCTCTCTCTTATAGCCTTTAAAGGCTCATAAAGTGACGCGCTATCCACGCTCATTAAACCTGGGGGCTTCTTTAAACAGAAGCTTATTAATACGGGCTTCATGCCCAACACATGTGTCACACTTCCGCATGTACCTTTTATTCACCATTATATGCATCGATATGACTTAAGTTTTGGCCAAGCTGGGTTGCCTGGCTCCTGTGCTTACCCCTACGTTCCCGATTGTTCGGCTAGGTGGTAAAGGGAGCACCTCTGCGATTGTTACTACCGGGTTAGCCGGACGTGTACCTCAGACTGGGTGAAGCCGAAAGCTAGCGTTCTTAAGGGAATATTCGGTCGGTGAACTAAAGATGATCCTTTTTTATTTTTATCTATATGCCCCCAGATGTTTTTCCTGCGTTTCTCTTCGCAACATGGACATGCACTTTAGGGCATGGCTCCCAGGGAAAGGAACCCCTAACGGAACTATTCTCCCTGGAAGATGTTTCTTACTAACCATGTAATATAACATAACTAGTCGGGCACTTGTCTGTTCACGCACTAATGACCCCTACGCCTGGTCTCCATGCATTCCCCGGTTCCTATATAACCGCATGGAATTCGGACACACTCCGGACCATCAGGTCCCAAGGCTGAAGCGAAAAGGTCGGCCATGACAAATGATCTACAATCCGGCTAGAAGGCATTATAAATGTCAATTAAATTACATAGTCATTTTGACTGATTGTATTCCTCTTCAATACCATCTAACATGCTGTCTAATTTGTAGTCCTGCTGGGAATACTTTGCGGCCAACTCTACTTGGCCGTATACTAAGCTTACAGGGATCTCCTTCCCATCGGGCCCTACATGACCGACCTCGGCCATGTGGTTGGGGTCAGCCTTTGTGTACCGCGTCTTCACCATGGCCCAGGCCTCCCTAGCGCCTTGACGGCAGGCCGACATCTTCCACAATCGAAAGCGCCGCCGTGCTCCCTTTAGCTTCTTCGCAAGCTCTCCAAGACCTTCGGGCATGGAGATGGATGGCCACAGGGCCTAGGCGACGTCTCACATTGCCTGCCGAACTCGATCGAGCAGTTGCAAGAGCTCGGGAAGAAGGTCACCCATAGAACCGGGCATCTCCTCTACAGGACGACCTATTAGCACACCTACAGACATTGCTCTGTTAGTCGACTTCCCCACCGAACTTTCTTTCAAAGGTTCGTTCAAACACTTATTAAATATGCCGTGCCGAAGCCGCTGATTCTCCTTAACGGAGTCTGATAGTTGGGCACGAACATCTTTCAGCTCGACGCCCAGCTTGGTGTTGGCATCTTGGAGATCATTCTTCTCCCGCCTCACCTTTGTAAGCACCTTCTCACCAGCCTTTAGCTGGCATAGGAGGTGTTGCCTTTCCGGATTCAATCCGGCGCCATCTGCAATTTCATCTATCAGATTCGCACCCATGCCGTGCTTCGCAGAATACTTATCTTTCGAAGTATATATTACCAGAGGGGGTCTCCTTGGGCTCCCCTGCCGTGGCTAGTGCGGCCTCAAGTTGGGCTTTGCACTCTTCCAGCTCCTTGGATAGTAGGGAATTCTTTTCTGTAAGAACCTGCATAACAAATGATCCTTAAATCAGTTATTCTAACTGTTTCAAGTCTCGGGGGCTACTGGTATCTATATATAATTACCAAAATTTTCTTACCCGTATGTCTTTTACATATTGCTCCGTGGCTCTGGCTAGACCATTTTGAGCGGCACGGAGGTACGCATCTCCCGATTTGAAGGCATCTAACACCTCTTGGGAGAAACAAGCGTCGCGAAGAATTGTCCGGCGACGCCTGTGGTTCATGGCACTCTCCACCTCAGAGTTGGTGGCAGACAACCTGTCCACATCCTCCGTCGGAGGAGCGCCCGGTGCGCGCCTTGTGTTCGCCTCCACCTCCGGACCAGGCTTTGGAGCCTGGCTGGTGGAGGCGCGATTGGCAGCCTCTCCGAATCCAGTCCGGCAAGGTCTCTTTGTCCTGAAGAGAGCACGAGTGTTAATGTGCCTTAAAGGTGTAACACCTGGGATAAGGGGGCGCGCCATACCTTCGCGCTGACGTCTCGGTCCGTACTGCACCTCTTTTCTGCCCACGGGGCCCTGCGGCCCCTTGTTGGCTTGTTGCCGCAGGATCGGCCTCCCGTTTCTGGGAGGCCGGGACTAGCCCTGGGTAATCAGCCATAATGGCCACCAAGGCGTTGTCCTTGCTCAATTGATGGAACACTCCATCAATCAGCTCCACCGAAAAGTTCGGATCCTCTTGAGAGTCCAGGTCGAGGGACCGTTCTGGGTCCTCGGGTTGTGGAGGAGGGCTGCTTATTTCTTTAACAGCCTGACACAGTTCCTGCGTTGAAATCACTAGATTGAATATTTAACAATGGGGATATAAAATGGATGGGCAAGATGTGACCACTCACCCAGCTTGGAGGATTGTACATGGAAAATCCACCCTTTGGGTCGACGCTGAGAAAATCCTCCTCTTCTCCCTTGTACAAAGTGGACATGGTCTTTATTAGAGCCGCAGCCGAATCCGGCCCCTTACGGCCGTAGCGGGTGGTGTCATCCTCCTCGTTGAAGTCCCACATGGCGTGGCCTCTATACTGTAGCGGCTGCACCCCTCGCATGATGCATGCGGCCATGACCCCGATCATGGTCAGTCCGGAATGAGCTAACAATCTTATTCGGCCCATCAGGTAAATAACGTTCCTGTCACTTTCCCTCTGACGGCTCCGTGGATGCCAGCTTAGGCGTTTCTTTAAGGGAGCACTGTCGAATTCAGGGAGGCCGATCCGGACAGGATTCGACAGCGGGACGTCTTCTATATAAAACCATTCCGAGGGCCAATCTTCGGACGCCTTCTTTGGGGTTCCGGACAGATATCCGGTCCCGGCGATGCGCCACACTTTGGCTTCGCCCACTTGATACATTGACCCCTTCTTGGAACGGGGCACGAGGCAGAATAGCTCTTTCCACAGCTCGAAATGAGCCTCAACACCCAAGAACAGCTCGCAGAGGGCTACAAAGCCCGCGATATGCAATACAGAGGCAGGCGTGAGATTATGTAGCTGGAGGCCGTAGAACTCCAGCAGCCCCCGGAGAAATGGATGGATTGGAAATCCGAGCCCCCTTATTAAATAAGGGACGAGGCACACCCGCTCTCCTTTGGAGGGATTAGGGGCACTCTCTGCATGCTCTCCGCCGTTATAGACGGCAAGACCGGCTCGAACCGGGACCATATAGGCCGGGGGGAGAAATCCCTTGGTCTGGAGCGTCACTAGCTCGCTATGCGGGATGGAGCATCTCTCCCAATATCCAGGCTTAGGGATGGAAGGGCGAGGGGAGGAGTTGCGACGGCTGGCCATGGTGGAATGGACCTTTGTCGGATGCGCTCTGATGAACACTCGCGAAGGGGAGAAGGTGTGGTTTGGATCTAAATCCTCGTCCCCTTAAATAGGGCAGCTCATTTACACGGCTAGGGGTGTGGATGTAAAAACACTCAAACTTTTCATATTCGTTTGACACGTGGGAAGCGGCCATTATTGGGCATAGAAGCCAAGGAGCACAACATCTACAAGAAACCGGACTTTATTCAACAGGTACACGGAATTTGGAGGAGAACCCGCCTTGCAATGCCGAAGACAATCTGCGTGCCAGACTCATCATCATTGAAGCCTGGTTCGGGGGCTACTGAGGGAGTCCCGGATTATGGGGTGTCCGGATGACCGGACTATACCTTCAGCCGGACTCCTGGACTATGAAGATACAAGATTGAAGACTTCCTACCATTGTAATCGACTTTGTGGAAGGCAAGCTTGGCGATACGGATATGCAGATCTCCTACCATTGTAATCGACTTTGTGTAACCCTAACCCTCTCCGGTGTCTATATAAAACGGAGGGTTTTAGTCCGTAGGACAACATACAGAACAACAATCATACCATAGGCTAGCTTTTAGGGTTTAGCCTCTCCGATCTCGTGGTAGATCTACTCTTGTACTACCCATATCATCAATATTAATCAAGCAGGACATAGGGTTTTACCTCCATCGAGAGGGCCCGAACCTGGGTAAAACTTTGTGTCCCTTGCCTCCTGTTACCATCCGACCTAGACGCACAGTTCGGGACCCCCTACCCGAGATCCGCCGGTTTTGACACCAACGGAGCACTACAACATTTCTGACAAGTATATGTCAATGACATATTGTTGATCGGAGATAATGTAGAATTATTCTGCAAATCATAAAGGAGTGTTTTAAAGGAGTTTTTCAAAGAGAGACCTCGGTGAAGCTGCTTACATATTGAGCATCAAAATCTATAGAGATAGATCACGATGCTTGATAAGTTTTTCAATTGAGTACATACCTTGACAAGATTTTAAAGTAGTTCAAAATGGAACAGTCAAACAAAGAGTTCTTGCCTGTGTTACAAGGTGTGAAACTGAGTAAGACTCAAAGCTCGACTACGGCAGAAGATAGAAAGAGAATGAAAGTCATTTCCTATGCCTTGGCCATAGGTTCTATAAAGTATGCCATGCTATGTACCAGACCTATTGTATACCCTGCCCTGTGTTTGGAAAGGGAGTACAATAGTGATCTAGGAGTAGATCACTGGACATTGGTCAAAATTATCCTTAGTGGAATAAGGATATGTTTCTCGGTTATGGAGGCGACAAAAGGTTTGTCGTAAAGGGTTACGTCGATGCAAGTTTTGACACTGATCCAGATGACTCTAAGTCTCAATCTGGATACATATTGAAAGTGGGAGCAATTAGCTAGAGTAGCTCCATGCAGAGCATTGTTGACATAGACATTTGCAAAATACTTACGGATCTGAATGTGGCAGACCCGTTGACTAAACTTCTCTCACAAGCAAAACATGATCACACCTCAGTACTCTTTGGGTGTTAATCACATAGCGATGTGAACTAGATTATTGACTCTAGTAAACCCTTTGGGTGTTGGTCACATGTCAATGTGAACTATGGGTGTTAATCACATGGCGATGTGAACTATTGATGTTAAATCACATGGCGATGTGAACTAGATTATTGACTCTAGTGCAAGTGGGAGACTAAAGGAAATATGCCCTACAGGCAATAATAAAGCTATTATTTATTTCCTTACATCATGATAAATGTTTATTATTCATGCTAGAATTGTATTAACCGGAAACATAATACTTGTGTGAATACATAAACAAACAAAGTGTCACTAGTATGCCTCTACTTGACTAGCTCGTTAATCGAAGATGGTTATGTTTCCTAACCATAGACATGAGTTGTCATTTGATTAACGAGATCACATCATTAGGAGAATGATGCGATTGACATGACCCATTCCATTAGCTTAGGACCCGATCATTTAGTATGTTGCTATTGCTTTCTTCATGACTTATACATGTTCCTGTGACTATGAGATTATGCAACTCCCGTTTACCGGAGGAACACTTTGTGTGCTACCAAACGTCACAACATAACTGGGTGATTATAAAGGTGCTCTACAGGTGTCTCCAAAGGTACATGTTGGGCTGGCGTATTTCGAGATTAGGATTTGTCACTCCGATTGTCGGAGAGGTATCTCTGGGCCCTCTCGGTAATGCACATCACTTAAGCCTTGCAAGCAATGCAACTAATAAGTTAGTTGCAAGATGATGTATTATAGAATGAGTAAAGATACTTGCCGGTAACGAGATTGAACTAGGTATTGAGATACCAACAATCGAATCTCGGGCAAGTAACATACCGATGACAAAGGGAACAAACGTATGTTGTTATGCGGTCTGACCGATAAAGATCTTCGTAGAATATGTAGGAGCCAATATGAGCATCCAGGTTCCGCTATTGGTTATTGACCGGAGACATGTCTCGGTCATGTCTACATTGTTCTCGAACCTGTAGGGTCCACACGCTTAACGTTACGATGACAGTTTCATTATGAGTTTATATATTTTGATGTACCGAAGGTTGTTTGGAGTCCCGGATGTGATCACGGACTTGACAAGGAGTCTCGAAATGGTCGAGACATAAAGATCAATATATTGGACGACTATATTTGGACACCGGAAAGGTTCCGGGTGAGATTGGGACAATACCGGATCACCGGGAGGTTATCGGAACCCCCTGGGAGGTATATGGGCCTTATTGGGCCTTAGTGGAAAGGAGGGGAAAGGATCAAGGGAGGGGCGCGCCCCCCCAAGCCCAATCCGAATTGGGAAGGGGGCCAGCCCCCCTTTCCTTCCTCCCTCCTTCCTCTTCCTTCCCTCTCCTACTCCTAATAGGAAAAAGGGGAGTCCTACTCCCTGTGGGAGGTGGACTCCCCCCTAGGGCGCGCCACCCTCCTTGGCCGGCCCCCTCCTCCACTCCTTTATATACGGGGGCAGGGGGGCACCCCATAGATACAACAATTGATCCTTGAGATCTATTAGCCGTGTGCGGTGCCCTCCTCCACCATAATCCTCGATAATATTGTAGCGGTGCTTAGGCGAAGCCCTGCGACGGTAGACCATCAAGATCATATCCACACCGTCGTGCTGACGGAACTCTTCCCCGACATTCTGCTGGATCGGAGTCCGGGGATCATCATCGAGCTAAACGTGTGCTAGAACTCGGAGATGCCGTAGTTTCGGTGCTTGATCGGTCGGGCCGTGAAGACGTACGACTACATCAACCGCGTTGTGATAACACTTCCGCTGCCGGTCTACGAGGGTACGTAGACAACACTCTCCCCTCTCGTTGCTATGCATCACCATGATCTTGCGTGTGAGTAGGATTTTTTTTGAAATTACTATGTTCCCCAACAATACGTGATTGAGTTTTCTGATGCCTCCTCCTCATGACCTCGTTTGACGCATTTAGATCCACCGAGAGCCAGAAAGTCTCCACTTGAAGCTGCTGAGCACGAGCGTCCAAAGCCGCCCGCTCCACAGCCATCCTGACCTCTTTAGCTGCTAAGTTTTCTTTGGCCTGTGCCATCTCTTCGCGCACCTGTGCCACCTCCGCATCATGCTGGACCTTGTCCGCCGGTTCTACCACGACAGTCAATAGGGCCGTCAGCTTATCTGTGAGGTCCATTAGTATCTGAGTCGGGGAGCGCGCGGGTCTCCTGACCCGGCCGCTGCCGAACCGGTGGCCGTTGCTGCTACAGCCGTGGAGTTCTGCCCGGGCTGGGTGCCTGCCATGAAGACTCCAGCTCGATTCGGCGGCTCAAAGGGGTCCGGAATACTGCTGCCATCAAAACAGCCCCCAAGCATGCCATCCTGCAGCTGATACAATGAGTCCGTCTCGCCTGTGGATGACATAGCGTCAGAACAGATGGCCGTTTCACCACCATCCACTAATCCTTCCGAATATTCACCTCCGTGGATGCAGCCCACAAAGACACGTTTTACGGCGGGTCGGGCCTGGGCGGGTCTCGCACGCCGAGCCATCTTGGTGATGTCGGTGCAGATGTCCGGCTCAGGGCCTGATTCACCGATCCGACCGATGAAGACATGAATCCCACTGAAGGGGACCCGGTACCCGTACTCGATTGATCTGGCCACTGGGCCCCAGCCTTCTTCGTCGATGTAGAGCTTGCCGCGACGAATCTTGGTCATCCGGCCCACAGCGTATCCCTTGAACCCTTCGAAGTTGCCCTTCAAGAACTCAAATCCACCGTGCGCTGGCCCCACGGTGGGCGCCAACTATCGTGGAATTGTCACGGCAGATGTCCTAGTAAAAGGACTTAGTCGTGGGGCCATCGCAACTAGGAAGCTTAAAGGGGTTAATCGGGACAAAGGACACGAGAGGTTTTATACTAGTTCGGCCCCTTACGATGAAGGTAAAAGCCTACGTCTAGTTGTGTTGGAATTGCTGGGGTTTCGATCACCAAGAGGCTAATCTGCCGGCTTGGTTCTCAATTTCTTGTTTCTTTCCCTAAACCGCCACCGGGTCATCCCCTTATATACACGGGTTGATGCCTGGCGGCCTACAAAGTCCCGACCGACTCATAAAGCGTGTCTGGCTTGGTGACTTCTTGTACATGCCTTTTCTTACAAGTCTTTCCTTACATACGACGTTTTACAATATTGGGACTTAAGCCGCCTCTGGGCTTAGGCCTTCTATAAACTTTCATAAACTATCGTCTTTACTGTTTTCTAGGCTTCCTTTGTGACCTGTCATTGGGACTGACCCGGCCCCTCCTGGGCGGGTCATAACTGATAGCTATATCCCCAAAAAGTATGATCCTACATCTTTCAAAGGAACACAACCTCAAGATGATCTTCCACCACAAGACCACAAGCAAAAAGGCAAGGACAAGCTTCAAGAGGAGATTTATGCATTTGAAGAAGCTCCTAATGCCTTGGTCAAGTGGGTTCCCAAGACTACATCAAGTTCTACCTCATCAAGTACGACTACAACTCCAAGGATTCCCATCAAGATGGTGTGGATCCCAAAGAAGAAGAACTAGAGAGTTCTTGTGGGTGACTCCGCCAACATACATCACTCTTATCATTTGGCAATAACAAGTGCAAACAACTTCCATATCTTGCACTAGTTCAAGGAGTCACAAACCCTCTTGTTGGTAAGACAAGGGACAAGGTAACCTACACTACAAAAAAAGACACATCCGTGACATTTTGGGCTGAACGAATTTTTTTCTGTCATACATATGACACTTCTATGACGATAATTGTGACAAAACCCGGTATCATCATAGATGTGGTGGGCTCCTACTTCTATGACAAAAACTCATGACAGAAAATGGGCTTTTCATCCTGGGCGGGCCGGAGGCGCAGCTGCATGACATTCTTTGGGCCGTCCATGACGGAAAAAACCATGGTAGAAGCGAGGGCGAGGAAAATTTCGGGGAGTTCCCGGTTACGGTGGGAGGTCGGGGGCCAAGCGATGCGCGTTTCTCTCGTACACGTATGCGCGTGTGTGCGAGGCGTTGGCTCTAAATGAACCCGAGCGAGGCGTTGGGCTCTAACTGAACCCGAGCATTGCACTGCAGGCTACGCGTTACTGAACCTGAGCGATCGATCGATGGCTGTTAACTGAACCCGATCGAGCGATTCCTTCGCTACTGCTGCTAACTGAAGCCGATCGATGCTGCCTCTGGATGAACAGTGAGCATTGGGGGGGGGTGGATGAACAGTTCCCAGTGGGGGTGGATGAACAGGACCTCGTGGTGTTGCCTCTGGATGAACAGGACCCCGATCGATTGAGCCGGTTGGGGCTGGATGAACAGGACCCCGTGGAGGGCTAGATGAAAAGGACCACCCCGTGGAGGGCAGGATGAACAATAGATGGTGGAGGGCAGGATGAATAGTAGCCCGTGGAGGGGTGGTTGAACAGGAGCCCGTGGAGAGGGTTGGTTGAACAGTAGCCAGTGGAGTAGCGCGCGATGGAGGCTGGATGAACAGGAGCCCGTGGATGAACAGTCGCAGGTGGAGGCTGGAGGAGGTCAATGGTGGATGAACAGTAGCTCGTGGAGGCTGGAGGGGGTCGACGGTGGAGATGAACAGTATCCCGTGGAGTTCCGTTTTGCGGTACGCCACACCCCTCCTGATGAACAGGACCCCTGTTTCAACTGTAGCGCTCCAACACAAGTCTGTTTCGTCCGTTTTGCGGTACACCACACCCCTCCCGATCAACAGGGCCCCCGTTTCGACCATAGGAGGTCCGTTTCGTCCGTTTTGCGGTACGCCAGACCCCTCCCGATGAACAGGATCCCGTTTCGAACGTGGCCGGTCGAATACAAGGCCGTTTCCTCCGTTTTGTGGTACGCCAGGCCTCGTTTCCATCGCCTATTCTGTCCAAGCCCTCCCGATGAACACAACCACGCATTCCGTTCCGACCCAGCCGGTTGGCTCCCACACGTTCCGTTGCCTCCCCATGAACACGACGCACTCCGTTGCCTCCCCATGAACACAATGACGATGTTGTTTCTCCATTCCGACCCAGCCATGTCAACGAGCCCTCGCCGTACGTATGCGCGTGTAGGCGTTCGAGACCCCGCCCGTATGTACACATATGTGGCCGTATTTTTCTTTCTTGCAACTTGGCCGCCTCTATTACGACACGTGCGCGCCTCTACATCCACCAGTATATATGTATGTACACGTTCGCGACCAGAATGACAACGCTACATACGCTTCGACCAGGTGGGTCCCGACTGTCAGGCACTTCCTTGCATGTGAAGATGTAGCTGGTGGGTCCCTGCAGTCAGGGGGGGCGAAATACGGTGGCCTGTCCGGTGGGTCCCCGCTGTCAGGTGGAGGAATAATTATTTTGCACGTAATAAGGAGGCACTTCCTTGCTGCGGCCGTGGACCCAGCTGTCACCCTCTCCACATACAGTCCACGTCCGATGGAAGCCGTTCCTTGACCACGTTGACCACGCCGTGCCGAGAGCACCAGGGCGGTGGACGACGGCGAGGCCTAGGAAGGGGATGACGCGGAGCCGGGGAAGACGCGGCAGTGGATGCCCACGCGTAGAGGAGTACGAGGGCACTGGTTCGCTGCGGTGTGAGGCTGTTGTCGCCGCAGAGTAATAGGGGGTGTGGGTGAGTAGAGGGATGGCCTGGCCAGCGGTGGGAGTAGTAGGGGGCGGTGAGGCCTCCGCCGCATCCCAGCCGGCCACGGGAGGCAGGAGCACGAGGCACGACCGGCGCTGGTTTGGGCGGCTGGAGCAAGAAGACCAGAGGTTGAAGAAGCACTACGGCCGTTGGATGGACATCGTACGGTCACTGGAGCTAGAATCGTGCATATTGACTAAGTTGACAAAGCCCTCCGTCCCCGTCAACTTAGTAGGCCCACAAGTCAGCCTGCCACTATACTGGGTCCCAGCTAACAGGGGGAGTATTCATTTTTTTTGTGCGTAATAAGGAGGCACTTCCTTGTGTGCGAAGATATAGCTGGTGGATCCGAGCTGTCAACGGCGGTAACGTTTTTTTCGCGAAATACAGAGGCCCTTTCGGTGGGTCCCTGATGTTAGGTGGAGGAATCATTATTTTGCATGTAATAAGGAGGCATTTCCTTGCATGCGGCCGTGGACCCAGTTGTCGGCCTCTCCGCGTACAGTCCACTTCAGATGCATGTCGGTCATTAACCATGTTGACCAGGCCGCGCCGAGAGCACCAGGGCGGTGGATGACGGCGAGGCCTAGGAAGGGAACGACACGGAGGCAGGGAAGACTCGGAAGTTGTTTCCCACGCGGAGGGGAGTACGACTGTACGAGGGTTTACTGGTTCGTCTACCGTTGCCGGAGAATAACAGCAGGTGTGGGTGAGTAGAGGGATGGCTAGGCCAGCGATGGGAGTATGGTGGGGCAGTGAGGCCTGCGCGGCAGCACAGCCGGCCGCGGGGAGGAAGGAGCAGGTAGTCCCGCCGGCGCTTGTTTGAGCAACTGGAGCAGGAAGAGCAGAGATTGAAGAAGCACGACGGCCGTTGGATGGACATCCAACAGTCACTGCTTGTGCGTCAACCTTTTTTTAGGAAAGCCTCAAATCTGTGAAAAACAGCATACAGCCCATCTGCCATTATTTCTAATAATTTTCAGCCCATTTGCTAATTCTTAAGGTTTTTTTGGACCCCATGTTCTTTTTGTTAGCATTACAGCCCAAATTGTGGCCACGGTTAAAAAATTATACGAAATTTTGCATATCAATATAAAATGTATATCAATATAAAATCCAACAAATTCTCCACGCATAAAAATCCAACAAATCCAACAAATTCTCCACGCATAACAGCCCAAATTGTTTTTAATCCCGAAATTTCGACTCACATTCAAACTGATTTTAAGAATAAATGTATATCAATATAAAATCCAACAAATTCTCCACGCATAAAAATTAATGTAATTTAAAATCTTGAAATGAAAAAAAAGATATTTGAAACTAATTGCCGGTTTGATGTGTTTTAAAAATGTACAACCCATTTCTCATTACTGATGGGCCATTTTCTCGGCCAGCTGAATGAAAGCTCTCCTCGTCTTGAAAGATTTGCAGCCCAACAGGCCTGACAAAGCGACTTACTTGGCAAATCACAAAAAAACTGGGCTATGGCCGTGGACCCAGCTGTCAGCCTCTCCACGTACAGTACTCCTGCGATGGAAGTCATTCCTTGACCACGTTGACCACGCCGCGCGGAGAGCACCACGGCGGTGGACAATGGCGAGGCCTAGGAAGGGGACGACGCGGAGCCGGGGAAGACGCGGCAGTGGAAGCCCGCGTGGAGAGGAGTACGAGGGTTCACTGGTTCGGCTGCGGTGTGAGGCTGTCGTCGCCGCAGGGCCTGGCCAGCGGTGGGAATAGTAGGGGGCGGTGAGGCCTCCGCGGCAGCACAGCCGGCCATGGGAGGCAGGAGCATGCGGCACGACTGGCGCTGCTTTGGGTGGCTGGAGCAAGAAGACCAGAGGTTGAAGAAGCACTACGGCCGTTGGATGGACATCGTATGGTCACTGGAGCTAGAATCGTTCATATTGACTAAGTTGACAAAGCCCTCCGTCCCCGTCAACTTTGTTGGCCCACAAGTCATCCTCGCACTATGGTGGGTCCCAGCTAGCAGGGGGGTATTCATTTTTGTGTGCGTAATAAGGAGGCACTTCCTTGCGTGCGAAGATATAGCTGGTGGGTCTGACATGTCAGCGGGGGGAACGTTTTTTCGCGAAATATAGAGGCCCTTCCGGTGGGTCTCAGCTGTCAGGTGGAGGAATCATTATTTTGCGCGTACAGTCCACGACCGATGGATGTCGTTCGTTAACCAAGTTGACCTGGCCGCGCCGAGAGCACCATGGCGGTGGACGACGGCGAGGCCTAGGAAGGGAACGACACGGAGCCGGGGAAGACTCGACAATGGTTGCCCACGCGGTGGGGAGTACGAGGGTTTACTGGTCCGGCTGCCGTCACCGGAAAATAATAGGAGGTGTGGGTGAGTAGAGGAATGGCTTGGCCAGCAATGAAGTAGGATGGGGCGGTGCGACCTGTGCGGCAGCACAGCCGGCCACGGGAGGCGGGAGCAGGCAGTCCCACCGGAGCTGGTTTGGGCGGCTAGAGCAAGAAGATCAGATATTGAAGAAGCAGCATGGCCGTTGGATTAACATCCAACGGTCACTGCTGCTAGAATCGTTTGTGGACTAAGTTGACAAAGCCAAAGTACACGTCAACCTAGTAGACCCATAAGTCAACCTCCAAATCTGTCCCAAACAGCATACAGCCCGAAATTTCTAGCCAGATTCAAATTAATTTTAAATCTAAATATACCTTAATTTAAATTCAATGAAATTTTACCCGCACAAAAACAATGAAATTAAAAATATCAAAATCCGAAAGAAAACAGTATTTTGGAACTAATTGTCTGTTTGCTGTATTTTTCATTTTACAACCCATTTATTATTACTTATAGCCCATTTCTTATTACTTATAGCCCATTTTCTAGGCAAAATGCATCCCTCCTCGTCTTGAAAGATTTCTGGCCCAACAGGGCATAGAAAAGCAAGTAGGCCTACGTTGGTTATTCTGCAAAAAACAAAATAGCTGGCTAGCAATTTTCAGAAAGGAAAAAAACAAACTGGGCTGGTCATGTGCTAAACATATGAAATAAAAGCCTGGGCTAGACGGACCATGGGTCCCGCACAACCCAGTTGATACCCTTCTCCGTCCCGAAAAAACAAAATTACTGCGCGCGCTGCAGGGTCCCTACCGTCATCCTCACCATGTACAGTCATCTCCTTATTCCTCTCGGTTGTTGACCATGTTGACAACACCGGAGGGCGGTGCCGCGGCGAGCGAACCAAGGCGGAGGACGATGATGAGGCCTCAGACGGGAACGAACAAGAGCCGGGGCAGATCACAACCAGCCGTGGGAGGAGGGAGTAGGCAGTCCCGCCGGCGCTGGTTTGGCTTTGGCGGCTCGAGGAAGAAGAGACCAAAGAAACGCGACAGACGTTGAATGTCAATCCAACGGTCAAGGTTGGCACAATGGTTTGTTGACTAAGCGAACACCAAGTAGCTACTTTTTTATATATAGGAAGAAAACTGCAAGGAAAATGCGTTCGTCTGCCGTCCTCCTCACAGGGAACGTTCGCCACATAAGTGACTAGCACCCTTGGTTTTCTACCGAGAGGTCTTGGGTTCGAGTCCCAGGAACTCTCAATTTTGTCCTCCTTCCTTCCTCGCAAAAAAGGGAAAGAAAATCAAAGACTTGGGAAGCGTACAGAACAAGCTAGTGTACCAATAATGAGACGTTGCCGAGTTTTAGAAAAAAGAAAGACGTGCTCCTGTAGCTAGTTCGAATCCAAACCTAGACTATGACTATATATGGTGCTATGCTACTCTGCAAGTAATGAAACTGACATATCCAACGTTCGCTTCTCCTCTTCTCTACTTACTCTACCTAGCATCAGAAGCTCTGGCCGCAACAACCATGTCCGCTGGCTGCTCGTCCACATGCTCTTCAGCAGGCAACAACCAGATATGCGCCAAGTCGCAACCCGTACCATCACCTGTGGGTCTCCTCACACCCTCGCCGGCACGCGCACCGCAGTCGATTGCTCATCGCAACCCGAGTATCAGGACCCATTGCTAGTGAGTAAAGGGCATCATCAACTGCCTGCCCATCCTCCCGCATCTTCTTAACCTATTGTTAGAAAATAGACAAGCTGATCATCTTATGTACTCGATATATTAAAAAAACTGACAATGCACTTCAAAAGCTTACATGGTTCTTGAACAATTTCGCAAATCCTGCCATAACCAGTTTGTCAATGTTTCTTGGATTTTGCGGCAGTAACTCCTCTTTGTAGATGCTGCACAACATAGTGATCGTGTCAAACATCTAAATATATAAGAATGTGTTGCAAGTTTAGTAGATTACAATGTATAAGCTGCAGTACTGCACTTACTTGATATAAGGTAGTATCTCGGGATAGTTATTCAACACATACCAAACCATTTTGTCCATCGAGGCTCTCTTGCAGGCATAACCGGATGTCGTGGATGTGAACCGGGCGGCGGAGGCTCAACTTGAGGCGGAGCGCGCGGATGCCGCTGCCATCGAGGCCCTCCTGCAGGCGGAACCGGACGTCCTGGACTTGAACCGGGCGGCAGAGGCTCGACTCAACGCAGAGCGCGCAGATGCCTCTCTCATCGACGCCCTCCTGCAGGTGGAACCGGACATCCTGGACTTGAACCGGGCGGCGGAGGCTCAACTCAACGTGGAGCGCGCGGATGCCGCTGCCATCGAGGCCCTCCTGCAGGCGGAACTGGACGTCCTCGATTTGAACCGGGCTGTGCTCTCGTCCGTGCAGAGCGCCTGCACACTCCGCTTGAACGAGTAGCTGGAGGCCAAGGACAACCACGGTGCGGAGACACACGTCGGTAGCGACGGCTGCTGATACGTCCCCAACATATCTATAATTTTTGATTGCTCCATGCTATATTATCTACTGTTTTGGACTATATTGAGCTTTATTTTCCACTTTTATATTATTTTTGGGACTAACCTATTAACCAGAGGCCCAACCCAGAATTGCTGTTTTTTTGCCTATTTCAATGTTTCGAAGAAACGGAATATCAAACGGAGTCCAAACGGAATAAAACCTTCGGGAACGTGATTTTCTCACCGAACTTGATCCAGGAGACTTGGACCCTGCTCCAAGGAACAAAAGAGGCGGTCACGAGGGTGGGGGGCGTGCCCCCTGCCTCATGGGCCCCTCGGAGCCCCCTGCCTCATGGGCCCCTCGGAGCTCCACTGACATACTCCTTCCTCCTATATATACACATGTACCCCCAAACGATCAGAACAGGAGCAAAAAACCTAATTCCACCGCCGCAAATTTCTGTATCCACGAGATCCCATCTTGGGGCCTGTTCCGAAGCTCCGCCGGAAGAGGGCCGTCATCACGGAGGGCTTCTACATCATCATAGCCTCTCTGATGAAGTGCGAGTAGTTTACCTCAGACCTTCGGGTCCATAGTTAGTAGCTAGATGGCTTCTTCTCTCTCTTTGTATCTCAATACAAAGTTCTCCCCCTCTCTTGTGGAGATCTATTCGATGTAATCTTCTTTTTGCGGTGTGTTTGTTGAGACCGATGAATTGTGGGTTTATGATCAAGTCTATCTATGAATAATATTTGAATCTTATCTAAATTCTTTTATGCATGATTGGTTATCTTTGCAAGTCTCTTCGAATTATCCGTTTGGTTTGGCCAACTAGATTGGTAGTTCTTGCCATGGGAGAAGTGCTTAGCTTTGGGTTTGATCTTGCGGTGTCCTTTCCCAGTGACAGAAGGGGCAGCAAGGCACGTATTGCATCGTTTCCATCGAGGATAACAAGATGGGGTTTATTTCATATTGCATGAATTTATCTCTCTACATCATGTCATCTTGCTTAAGGCATTACTCTGTTTTTAACTCAATACTCTAAATGCATGCTGGATAGCGGTCGATGAGTGGAGTAATAGTAGTAAATGCAGAATCGTTTCGGTCTACTTGTCATGAACGTGATGCCTATATACATGGTCATGCCTAGATATTCTCATAACTATGCTCAATTCTGTCAATTTCTCAACAGTAATTTGTTCACCCACCGTAGAATACTTATGCTCTTGAGAGAAGCCACTAGTGAAACCTATGGCCCTCGGGTCTATTCTCATCATATTAATCTCCATCACTTTAATCTTGCTTTGATTTTTTACTTTGCCTTTTACTTTGCATCTTTATACCAAAAATATTATATCTATCAGATCTCACTCTCGTAAGTGACCGTGAAGGGATTGACAACCCCTAATCGCGTTGGTTGCGAGTAGCTATTGTTTTGTGCAGGTACGAGGGACTTGAGCGTGGCCTCCTACTGGATTGATACCTTGGTTCTCAAAAACTGAGGGAAATACTTACGCTACTCTGCTGCATCATCCCTTCCTCTTCGGGGAAAACCAACGCAAGCTCAAGATGTAGCAGCTGTTTCGCGCCGGCAGCCAAAGACGACGAGGTCGTATCTTTCCGCGAGCAGTGATAGTTTTTCTTTATGTTGTTGTTTTTATGGATCTTTTGCTGTGTAAAAACATATATTTGTTATGCAAGTCGCCTGACTTGGGTCAGTCTACCATTTCAGGCGGTTGGATGAATATCCTACGTCTCCTAACCCTTCTTTCCTTCTTCCTCACCTCTTCTTCTTCCCCAACATACCACCGCACGGGCCGTATGGATACTCCCCAACATGCGGTTGGATAAACATACTCTATGAAACGAAAATTATGTGTCAGCGATAGGATGGCTGAGTTTGGTGTGTTCACATGCGACATCACGTGTCAGTGAGGGTGCGTTCACTTGGTTGGGTTTGCGGCGTGCATGAGCGACTGTGTGAGGGTGTGGTGCGACCGCGGCGTGCAGGAGCGACCGTTTGAGGGTGCCGTGCGACCGCGATAGCCGTGCGCAAGTGGACCTCCTTCTCATTTTGAAAACTTTAGGCAAGCTTGGCAAAAATGTGTGGCGAAGTTTGGCAATGCAAGCCCTAGACCCAAACAGGATAAGTACGTACGTACTAGGAGTACTAGTGTTAAAAAAGAAAGGTTGGGGTTTCCTTCGCGGGATTTAATCGATACAAATCCTCGTTTCACGTGTCAATTAATGCGTATTTTTTCTCCAAAGACCAAAGAGCTAACCATCTCACTCCTCATCGCTTGATTAATGCAGCGCCATGCAAACCAACCTTCTCACTTCCGCATGCATGCAGGGGATATTAATGTCCTTGGTTGTCAACCCCATCAATTTTGCCTCGATTAGTGTTAGTGGCACTTTGCAAATTGTAATTTTGATATACTGGCCTTGTGTACAAAAAATGGAGGTAGTAACTATATTTGACTTCCTTCCCCATGCGGTGACATCGACGATATTTTTTATTTTTTTGGTGGTTTGGCAAAGTGCGTTCGACGGAGAACACCATTGAGGGAGACCACGGTAAGTCGTTCGCAAGTGCCGCCTGCAAGCCGAGACAACCGCCTTATTTGCATCCAGGAAGTCCTTTAGGCTGCCTGTAATGGGAGTATCATAGGTAGTATCATGCATGCCAACTAAGCAATTTTGATGAAGTGGCATAGAATTAAATGAAGAAAGAGAGGCTTGAGTATCATATCATGATACCGTATCATATTAGATGATGTGCTACTATGTGTCATGCATGGCAATAAATGTAATCCTCTATGATACCAACATATGATATTATGCATTAGGGATGTAGTATCATAGACTAGTATCATATGCATGATACTAGTATATGATACTCCCGATTACAATCAGCCTTACTAGTACTACTAGGAGTAACTAATGCGGTGAGATGGCTTCTCGAAGAAGACGATGGAGAAGCGGAGTCACCGAAGAGTGAAATGATGGTTGCTTCGTCCATGCTTTTGTGATTTGACGCCTCACTGCTTTGTGATTTGTGATAGAAGGGACAGGGGAGTAGACTCTATGCTCTATACTGTACTACATGCATCCAAGCATGGGAGAAAGAGGAGAGACGTTGCATTTTTCTATTCCTTCAATCAATCAATCAATCAATCAGGGAGCTTCGGTTCCATCTTTTTGGCTTTGGCAATACCGTCCATAATGGTTCCCACGATGCCAAAAGCTATTTTCACATTTGGCTACACATTGTGGATGCCCTTAACCGTACCACTTGGTTTTGTTCCTGTGTGCTATCTATACAAATCTCAATTATATTGATCTAAAAAATTATAGAATCGAGATTAGTAAAAAGGAGGTGATTTTGCCGCGCGGATGGCGGGGGAGGTTTCTTATTTGAGCAATGCTACATCCATGTAATGGTTTACGTAAAGTTACAAACTGATGTGATGTGGGACTATTTGATTGGATTAAAGAAGAGGATTAGGCCCACCCCACCTGAAAATCAGGGGGGCATATATAGATTAGATGGAAAGTATACGTAGCAGCTACGTAACCCTTTGTAAGTCTAGGATTAGGCTTCTTATTTTCGGAGGACGTTGTCCTGGCGGTTTGCTAACATGCGGTCCCACGTGTCAGTGCTTTACCAAGCCGATCCGCGTCCCACATGAGGCAGAACAACGGCAGAAGCAACACGTGGTTAAGTTGAAGAAGATGAGGGAGAAGCGGATTCAGCAACGAGTGAAATGATGGTTGCTTCGTCCCTCCAACTTAACTGCGGGAAAGGTGCAGATTTGTGATTTGACGCCTCATTGCTCATTACTACGCCGGCACCATGACTGGGGGTGCTTCACCCCGGCTGCTCTACACTGTATTCCGGTATGTCAGATGGACCCGGTAGCTTGATGTCCCACATGTCGGCGAAAGGGACTAGAAGATTTATGAAAGCGAGCGCTCCACTCTTAAGATGGAGGAGTAGACGACACGACGGCCCAGTGAACTGTCACTTGTACTGTATAGTACTATAGTTTTGCTGTTTCGCACGATCCATCGATACAAACCCGATTAAACAGGAAAGGGCGGGATTTTTCCCGCGCGGTAGATGATACTGGCCATACATTTCAAAGGCAATTTTAATGTATGCAAACTGAATAATTATAAGTAACAATATGATATCTAGTAAAACTAAAAACACATATGATTTATTGTGTTAGAGTGTAGTAGTAGTGCTGTATTGCATAGTTGTTAGATGTAACATGCGAGAACATGTAGAGATGTAGTTTTGGAGGTCCTATAGAGAGAAAAGCGTAATATGGTCACCGAACTTCAGAATAAGCTGATTACGGTCACTATATACGTTTTGCGGTGATTATACGGTCCCTTGCTCACAGCTCAGCATCGGATTGCACTCTGTTGACCGGCCAAATAGTCTGCGTGGCGCCATGTTGACTAGTTAAATTGACCACATTCGTTGTGGGTCCCACCTGTCAGTTCGCATAGGCAAAAGGTCAGATAAACACAAATTTACGCAGGCGCGACAAGGCTCCAACCCGTGCGCAGGAATCACCTGGTTGTGTATCTGTCTGTCAGGGCCTGATGTGTGCGCATGCACGTGTAGGTTGAGCACTTGAGCGTGAGAGTGTGTGTTGGTCATGTGGTGTACTGGTGTGTGCATGCATGCGTGCGTGTGTGCGTGTGAGTGTTGGGTACGTGCGTGTGAGTGTTGCGTGCGTGCGTGGCTGCGTGTGTACGTGTGAGTGTTGCGTGCGTGCGTGGGTGCATGTGTTTGTGTGAGTGTTGCGTGGATGCAGTTCGTGTGCATGCGTGCGTGTGTGTATAATCACCACACCAGCTCCTGTGTGTTAAAACAGACGGCTCAGCATACCAATACAAGGCCACCTTGTCCGCTGTGCCCGCGGTCATGACTTCGAACCACCGTCCAAATATATTTTTGTCGTTTGTTTTCATTCTTACTAGCAAGATGCCCGTGCGTTGCATGTAACATCAAGATGCATTTGTATGACTTGTTTATCTTGTGAGAGAAAAGGATGAATGAGGGAAGGCCTTATTTGCAAATGTGGAGAGGTGTGTGGGTACCTTTTTGCAAAATTGCCATAGTTTCTTTCCTATCCGTCAGATATAAATCGGACGGCCTATATTGCAGGATGGCAGGCACACCATCATCACCAACTTTGTTTTTTATAAGAGTGTATTTTATGTATTTTATAAGAGTGTAGATGTAGAGTAGATACAAGTCGACAGGTGGGCACGATGGTAGTGAGATAATGTGATGCAACACTAGAGGTGCCACGTGGAGCGTTTAACTGGTCAACTAGTCATGTCATGAGCAAATACAGAGTTGTACGGTGAGCCCGTGACTGCATAATAACCACTAAACGTAAATGGTGACCATAATGAGTGGATTCTGAAGTCCAATGTACGTATCGTGCTTTCGCTTCAAATACAATGATCGTCATTGCATATATCGCGAGAGAAAGATGAAACATGCATGAATTTTCTGGGGGCTTACTTTTAGAGGACCCGGAGATAGTTTTGTGTGCATACGTGAAAGGGGCGTACAGGGGGGGTATGCGATGGAGAGAGAGATGCTCTTCGTTTCTCTTTATTATGACTAACTTTGTATATAGTATAAAAATATAGAAATTCACAGTGCGGAATAAATATCATTGTGGGCACCATGCAATGCAAATTAGCGTTCGTACTCCACCATATAACTTTGTAATGTTGTATATATGTAGAAACTCTAAAATAATTTTTTGGCCACACTTTATTCAAAAGGAATGTTGTATGCGAAATAAATGTGAAGAGACGGCTTTTTAGATCAATGGGGTACGTGATGTAACATGTGTGAATGTGTAGTTGATGCATTTGGCGGGGCCTAGAGAGGTATGTGTGTGTATTACGTATTCGAGAGAGGCATGGATAGAGGGGCCGATGGGGGGGCGTGGGAGAGATAGCACGAGAAATGAGAGTGGTCTAGAGAGAGAGACGAATATGACATCACGACAAGAGATTCCATTCCCTTGAGCGTGTATATGCAAGGGGGGAGGGAATAGAGGCACCAAGAGAAATTTTCTGTGTGTGTGGTGTTTGTGTTGGTATGTGTGGGTGTGAGAAGATAATGAGACGTGAGGGCAGAGGGTGTGTCACCGCGTGAGGTCCGGTGGGTCGAGGTGAGGCCCTTCGTTCTGTTCCGTCTTGCGCCACATTGGTCGGCCCGTGACGCATTTAGGAAGACCTATGGATGACTAGTCGTACAAGACAAAGATAGCAGAATTGTGAAGGACTTTGTGTCCACTGACAAAGCCGGGTAGGATTTGTAACCCTAGGTTCTCGGACTAAGGTAACCCCTTTATCTCTGATATTACTATTAACTTTAAGGGGCATCCTACAGAATGCTCTGCTAGAATCATACTCGTCGATTAGGAAGAGAGGTGTGAGACAATGCGTGAGAGACATGCGTAAAGATAATGTGCGTACATGAGACACATAGGCAGGTCCATGTATATAGAAAGGGTCGATGAGGATTGTGCATGTGTATGTTTGCGAGAGGAAGAGTGCTTGTGATAAAGGTTAGTGAAAACAGTTGTAAATGGTTACGAGAGGGAGGGAGGGTTATATCTAGAGCATGTGTGCGAGAAAGACACCTCGGGAGAGAGTGTGTGAGCATGTGTGAGAGACCACCGATAGAGAGTGAAACTACACGTAAAAGACTACTCTACACATTGATTAAAGATATAAATTGTATCCAAATATTAGGATGGGATCATGATATTTGCAATTCGCGTAAGGAGCGGTCATTGATCCATCAGACATCTAGATTCTATCGAATTTGAGCATGTCTATGTTATTATTCGACACAATTGATCCACATAGTTAGTATTTTGAACTCCAGACAATGCATCGCTTTAGCAATCGAATATAAACGTGAGTATAGTTCATTTTGTGTGTGTAAAGCACATTATACATACGAAAGTTACACAATGGACATTATAAATAGCTACTACCTATGAACTAGCATTCAAATATTCAACTTAAGGTGGTTTAAAAAAATCGAATTCAACATGAAGTCCATTCAATTATTTGAATTTGATATCATGGCATTTGTAAACCATACCTAAATTATGGGAGCACCAATCTTTGCTCTGATTTTGTACATAATAGCATATGTATTCGTGTACAAAATAGATTCAAATTTAGCTCCTCCATTCCAAAATAATCATAGTTATAGTATTTTCAAGTGTCAAAATTTCAAAAAGTAGCGGATAATTTAATGAGGTTTTCAAACATACAAGGTCAAATATAATGTTGTATATTTAGGTTAATCCTCATAGTTCAAGAGTACTCTAAACGTGAATGCTTGTGTTTCAAAATTTCGAACGAAGCGCCAAAAGAGCCTCTACTCGCCCGAAACCGCGTGAGACCAATGTTTGGTAGTACAAGGAAATTACTTTTCTAATAACTCCGACCCGTGAAACCTACCGGCACGACGTCCAAAGGTCTAAACCGGGGTAGGTTTGTAGCTTCATCTAGACGCCACGCAACCGCATCCGAAAAACATTCATACACAATGGCCGCCTAAGCACACATGCACGCGGCCGAAATCGCTCCCGCCCACTATTTGGGATACCTGGGATTACCATCCTGCCACCGACCCGCAGTAGGTCCGAAATTTAAGAGGGGGGCAAAGTTTGTACTTTCCCCAAATTTCAAACAAGCGCGTCCCATCTGCTGTTCAAAAAAGCCAAAAACAAGCGCGTCCCAGACCGAAACATGGTTCCCCCCACCCGTCTGATTCCCCATTCGTACTCCATGGGCTCCAAAACTACCTCTCCACCAGCCGCGAAACCCCGGCGTCCTCCGTCTGCCACCCCATCCACCCATCAACCGCCGCCCTCCTCCATCACGCCGGAGCCGATACCCCGACGTCGTCGTCCACCGCAACCTCAACCGCAACGCCCTCCACGACTAGTAGTTGAAGCCGAGGCCGAGCCGTCCGTACTTGAGCCAGTTCAATCACGCGTCCTGCGCCTCACCGCTGCCGCTCCAACTTCGCCACCCTCCACCGCACCGGAGCTGTTCCTGCTATGCCATCCTTCGCCGCCTCGGATCTGCTTCCCCTCCACCGTCATATGGCCACGGCAACACAATCAACAATTTGGCCATGGGTTTGTCCAAGCCTGCACCCTCCAGAACATCGGTTTCCCCGGTAAAAAGAAGAAAATCGGCACGACTTGTGGAGGTGACCACATCGGGAACCGAAAAAGGTACTCCTCTTCCCTTATTCATGCAAATCTTACGTCTCTGCTTGCACGGTATTCATCCCACAGAAGACACTAGTTGACCGCTTCTTCTTGATACTAGATGTTCCTAGTAACTCGCGATGCACAAGGTTTCTCCTCATATACTATTTCACCTTAGCTAGAGGTCCGTCGCTCCCCTGAATTTCAATTCCTGGCCACTTGATTCCCAATTAACGGAAGCATTCCCCGGCGTAACAGGTGCTAGTACGCCTATTACGCCGGGGAAGCAGCGCCTTGGTGTTTATCTTAGGGGCATGTGCGGCCTATAGCTACTAGCGCCCGATCTGGAGGTCAGCCGGGATTAAAGGGATGGCCTGGGGGCGCTGCCAAGCACGGCGGTGGTGTGAGGTCGATGGGAGGGCGGGGCGGCGGAGGCAGGGGTCTGGGCCAGTGGTCGCTGGCGGTTCGAGAAAGATCGTCAACAGTGACTGGCGGGAGGTAGACGAAGGCCATCTGTCCGTTCCTTATAGATTGGACGATTCATTAAAAAAATCGACTGACCTATTTATTTTCAGTCGACTGTTATCTTAGATATGACCACATGTGGGTGGTGGTGTGTTGGAGTACCTGCATTTCCTGTGCTCATATATTACAAAATCATACAGAGTAGAATCTAATTTTGTTTGCCATGCAATGTTGTAGAGCTATCATATGTCTCCTGTTATTTATTTTTCAACCACCTGCTATCTGCTACTTTTACAGTGCACTAGTTCCGCACACACTTCACCCTTACTCTCACTGTTGTGTTTTTATGCAAGGGTATTTCAGACTCTGCTGCCATGAGAGAAGCCAAAAAGAAAAGAGAGAAGTCACTCCAGTTTGGTGTGCGGCTAGGCAAGACACGTTTCAACGCTTTAAAGGGTGTAGTGTCAGCAGATGGAGACGAGGAACGTAGCTCTGGAGTTGATGACCTCGCTTGCAATGAACCACCATCCCAGGTGCTTGCTTTAACTTCGCGGTGTCATATGTGGTTGCATGTTCCATATGGTGTCTAGCTTGTATTCGAAAGGACGAAGTCGGTAAGATAAGGAAAGATATTTTTTTACATGAACCACCATCCCATGAGCACCAGAAGACAAATAGCTAGTCAGGGCACTGGCCGAGCCAGTGACAAGCCCAGCAAAGATAGGCATCACCTGGGAGCCAACTAAAAATCTGCGATGGTGGCGAAGCAGCCCGCCTCCCACCAGGCTCTCAGGTCCTAGATGATCATGCTCACCACTCCAGCCGGATGTCTAGCTTGTATTGCTTCCAATTTGGTTAAATTGCATCTGCTTAGCTTACACATTATACCTTTGAATATGACATGCCTTTCTGTTTTTGGTACATACTAGTACATCTGTGTATTAACCATGTTCTTACATCAAACTAATGTTATTGTGTATCCCTCATCAATCACTTATGACGAGGCAGGCAGGCAAGGGGACTACTCCTCATTTAAAGAATGCAGCGTCAGCCTCCCGACATGATTCTCAAGAAACAGAAATGCTAGATGAAGATAGTGAGCGTAGCTCTGTAGTTGATTACAACATTTCCCCTACACTAGCATCACAGGTGCTTGCTCTAACTTGGCAGCGTGATATGTGGTTGCATGTTGCATATGGTGTCTAGATTGTAATTCTTCCAATCTGGTTAAACTGCATGTGCTAGTCTGCTTAGCTTATACATTATACCTATTAATGTGACATGCCTTCCTGCATTTAGTACATAGTACATCTGTCTATTAAGCATGTCCTTACGTAAAACTATTGTTTTTTGTATCCCGCATCAATCAACATGACGAGACACCTTTAGTATATGCAGTGCGATATTAGTTGCATCTTTCATATATGATTGGACGCTTTTAACTTGGCAGAGTCATATTGGTTGCATCTTTCATGTGGTGTCTAGCTTGCATTGCTTCTTATTTGCTGGAATGGTTTCTGCTTAGTTTACACAAACAGTTGTGAACATGCCATGCCATCCTGTTTTTCATACATATTCCATCCTGGTATCATGTGTTTGCCTTACATCAAAGTAGTGATTGTTAGTATCATGCATGAATGAGTTCTGAAGAGAGAATTTTATTGCTTTTTCTTATCGGTTTTACTTGACAATTCAAAATCAATAAAGTAGAAGGAAGTTAGCAAGGCGGCGGATAAAGGTGCTCCTTCCGAACGGAGGGCCTCTACAGTTTCTACTCCTCCACACCCCCAAGATGATTTCCAAGATAACACATGCATAGACACTCAACAAAGTTGTATTTATGATGAGCACGTCTCCCCTAGTGCAGCATCACCGGTGCTCCCTCTAACTTGGCACTGTTATATGTGGTTGCATGTTATGTGTGATGTCTAGCTTGTATTGCTGCTAATTTTATTGAATTCCATCTGCTTACTTTACACATTATACTTGAATAAGACACGTGTTCCTGTTTCTAGAACATACAATATCTGTCTATCACACCATGTTCTTACATCAAATTACTACTGTTGTGTAACCTGCAACAATCACTTACCATAAGACACGTTTGACTTCGGAGTGTGATATAGGTTACATCTCATATTCTTTTCTAGCTTGTATTACTAATTTGTTGAAATGGCACTTATGACGAGACAGTTTTAACTTGGTAGAGTGATATTCATTGCATCTTTCATATGGTGTCTAGCTTTCATTGCTTCTAATTTGTTGAAATTCCTTCTCCTTAGTTTACACATCATAAGCTGTGAATATGCAATGGCACTAATGACGAGAGACCTCTAACATGGTAGTGTGATGTTGTTTGCATCTTGCATATGATTTATTTCTTGTACTGCTTCACATTTGTTTAAACGGCATTTATGATGAGACACTATTAACTTGGCAGAGTGATATTTGTAGCATCTTTCATATGGTGTCTACCTTCCATTGCATTGCTTCTAATTTGGTGAAATGTCTTCTTCTTAGTTTACACATCATAGTTCTGGTTACCTCTTCCGTCCTGTTTTTCATACATATTACATCCTCCTATCATGTGGTTGTCTAACATCAAAGTTCAGTTCGTCTACATCACGCATCAATTTGTTCTAAAGAACTAAATTGTTATTCATTTTTCTTGTCGGCTTGACTTAACATGGCACAGAGAAAGAGGAAGAAACACAGAATGGCAGGGAATGAGAAGCGGATGAATCCTGCAGATTCTGCTGGTACTGATGGTGCAATAGAAGGTCAAAGTCCACCAGAAAATTCTACAAACATGGCATCCCATGTTACACGAGTTGCAAAAAAAGACAAACAGAAACAAATAGCTGCCACCAAACAAGCAGAGACAGCCCTAGTTCTTGCAACACCTACCATAGTACTACCAGCTACACGATGTACTCGTGCGTCAACTGAACTAGCAGCACGTTCCCAAGCTCCCTTGCCACCTGACACTACTTCCCAAGCACTCTTGACACAAGATGAGTTGGCAATATCAGATGAACCTTGTGAGCTTCAACAGCAAGAAGGCAGTTGCTGGAGTCAAGTTACAGTTGCATGCTTCTTTATATGTAGTCTCACAGTTTGATGTACACTAACACTTCCTATGTTTGTTGTTGGACTAGCACCTAGGCGCAAGAGGAAACAAACATCAGGGATAATGCTCGATAGGTTAACTAAATCTAGAGGAGGAAGAATGGAGATCCGTTTTGAGGCAGGTTTAAAAAGTCCACGTGATGCTACAGAGTCAGCCAAGTTAGTATCAGAGGCAACGGTTGCTGTTAGGTGTCATGTATGTATCCTCCCAACATGGATTCAGTACAGGAATGACAAAGATGAAACCCAGTTCAACATCTTCCTCGACCATTTATCTGTAAGTATGGTTATGTAGTAATATCATCTTGCTCTATCCAATACTTTCTAGGTTGCTGATAATGAGACTCCCATAATTTTCAACAGATGAGGTTCAAGTTGGATAGCCAAGATGATGCAACCAGACAAGCTTGCACCCATGTTTTCAAGTCTCCTCTGAGACAATATCGGTATAACTTGAGGAAAACTCACTTTGAAGGCAAGGCTAACAGTGAACTTGCCCAAACATCTCAAGTGGAAAATATATCTGATGAAGACTAGAGAGGCCTTGTTAAACACTGGTCTGATCCGAAGTATCAGGTACATTATATATATGTCATCAGATCACATGTTGAAGTCCTATTTACGCATGTGCCACACAAATCTATCTTCTTGTAGTGAACTGTTCAAAGAACAAGGCCAACCGTACAAAAGTGAAATTCCAATAGACGACAGGATCTCGTAGCTATATTGCACACTGCGAGGCTCTTGTAATTAGCTGTTGTTTCACTCTTTTTGCTGTACCATATTATCAGATCTATATTGACTTGTTCCAAATGCAGAGGAAAGCCCGCAAGGACCAAAAAGTACCTGAACCAAATGTTGTGGAAATCTTCAAGGACTGTCACACCAGCAAGAAGAAGGGCATGAGTACACCAGTCAAAGCCGCTGTTCTAAGTCCTTAATCCTCATGCCTTTTAACTACTACTTACTCTGACTTGTGCCTTGAACTACATGGTTTGCAGCCAATGTCTATTACTCTTTTCAATTTTATACACAATTGTCTTAGCGTATCATTGCACCTTACAAGGTTTAAAAGAGAGGACTGATGTTCCTTTGATCTTGACCCGTAATCTAGTTCCGTGCTGGACTTGCCCACACAACGTTACAATTGCCTGTTTGTCTGTTCTCAGTTTTTTTGTGATATGAATGACGTCATACTATGCTTACCGTATTATAAACTTCGTCTCTTTATCCTTAGCCCTCAATACAATATGAAGAAATAGACAATACATTAGCGATGGTACATGGTCATATGTTTGGAACCTGGTTTTATTATGTACTTTGCAATAAAATACAACTAATATTTTACATGGGTTCACCAGAATAAGTTCTGTATATAGACCAAAGCTATTTTGTTTGGTTTTGCTGCCTCCTTAATATCTTCTGTTCTGGTACTACTAATGTAAAACCTCAAGTTTTCAGCGAGCTATGGAAAAATGGTGGAACCGCCACCTTCTGAAGGTGGTGAGTTAACTATAACCGCAATGTCAGCTCTTGCTGCAGTGGGTCAGTACATGTCCACTAACAATGCCAAAAGCACGTTCCTGCATAATACTGGGTTGGTTGTTAAGGCAATATCGTCCAAACTGCCTCATGATCAAGATATGCAAGCTCAAAGCAATGTTGTATCTGTGCTCCAGACACAAGTCCATTCCCTAACAGAGACCCTTTGTGAAACAAGGAGAAACATTGCTCAATGTCGTCAAGATATGCATGGTTTTGAAACCAGATTATCAGACATTTGCTATGTTGTTCAGGAGCCTAGGGAAATGAAGGCGAGGGTTATGGTGCTCCATCGGATAATACAACATGAAAACGTAACAGTCAGGTCAAATGAACCGAGCTTCTGAACTTCTGGTGGTGCATTTATCTGCTAGACTGTTAAGTTTTATGCCAACCTTCCTTTTGTTATATAGTTGTAATTTGTTTTGGTGCGATACAAAATTTATTCTTAACGTGCAGCCACCGCCTGAAGTAAACAACAAGCCATTTTTGTATAGTGTAGGGTGTTCCCTATATTTGCACTGGTGGCGATCTTTGATGCCGAGTGGATGTAATCTGTGCAATCGCCTTAATAGCCTAGCGTTAGTTTCGGCCTTATTTATTTCCTAGTCTTCTTTTTCCCTGGTTTGCTAGTGGCCGCAACTACCATGGGCCATATACGGGCTGTAGGATCCATGGGTCTCCTATGGGTTGTCGATAAATGGGCATGTAATCGGTGGGCCTCGGGCCGCCGGATAAATGGGTCTACATGGGCCATAATCGGGCGTAATTGGTATCGGCCCAGCACGGTAACAAGCCGTTAACAGGCCGTAGGACAGCAAAGGCTTAATTCTGTCAGAGGCATAATGGGTCATTAATGGGCCAGAATATAGGACGGGCCAGAAACGGCACAACGGGTTAACAGGCAAAAAACGGGCCGACTCTTGCCATGGGCCGAATTTGGCCCATTAGGGTAACAGGCCAGTAACGGGCCGACTCTTGCCATGGGCCGAATTTGGCCCATTAGTGGAACAGGCCAGTAATGGGCCGACTCTTGCCATGGGCCGAATTTGGCCCATTAGGGGAACATGCCAGTAACGGGCCGAAAGTAATCGAGGGCCAAAAAGGAGACCAAGAACATATGGGCCGTCAATAGGCCGAAAGCTAACACGAGCTGGAAACGGCCCATGTAAATCACGGGCCGTTAACGGGTATAAAGAAAATTACTGTTCAATATGGGCTAGAGTCACCGTGGGCCTGTAATGGGCCAAAAGATACGAAGGCCTCATATGGGCCGAAAGACGTCATGGGCCATACATGGGCCGAAAGTGAAATGGGCTAGTATTATATTCGACGGCCCACATGACGTTGTTGGGCCAATTTCCTTTAGGGCCTAACGGGCCGTAAAATGGGCTATTTGTGAAGAGACCGTTAACAGGCTTTTCATGGGTCAGCCCGTTAACTTTTGACCAAGTCAAACAGGCCGGCTCTGTAAGCTAAATGGGCCACTGTTGGGCCGTGCCACGTGTCGACATATCATAGGCGCATATCTGACCCACTGACGAGCTGACACGTGTTTCCTCTAGCCAATGATGATTTTACATGTGGAAAATCCCCATTGGTCGAGGCTGTTAACGGGTTATCGGATCGAAAACCCGACCCGATAGCTTAACGGCATTCCGTTACAGTGGATGCCACGTGTCGGTCACCCTTGACAAAAGCACTTCTGTGACACGCGATTTATCATCATGGAAGTGGACACTTCCGTGATGATAATTTTGGTAATGTCATGGAACACTTCTACGACAGCACAGGTATGACTATCTTGATTCTGTCATAAATTTGTCATGGATGTACATGCATGACAAAAAAGCGACCTACTGTGACAAACACGTATCATCACGGAAGTGTATTTTTTCTTGTAGTGCTAATGCTTTCATGGACATCATCTTGTGTACACATCACTCTATGTCTATGGATATCCTTGCTTGTTCCTTGTGGGACTAACCGGTGTAGGTATTGAAAGTGCAACCCACTCCAATGGAATGCTCTGAATGATCTACATCAACATTGAGCATCCACATCTTCATTACCTACATGAAGTCATCATCGACAAAACCCAAGGTTAGTTCATCCCTCTTAGGGGGGATATCACATCTAGGGGGAGATTTACTCTAAAAATGAGCTAAAGCAACTCTAATGGTGTGAGCACAACAATGCTTTATGTAAAAGTGGTAACCCCACTTGTGCTTAAACAATGAGTATGACCTATGATCAAATCTTCTCATTTGACTCCTAAGTCAATATACTCATATATAGATGACCTAGTCATCGCCAATTGCTTGGTAGATGCTAGAGTGTTTGTGCATGCTTTGTCACATATTTCATTTGCCATTTTATTGTGTGAGCATGTTGGATGCATATTTCTCTCATTCGAGGACATCCATTTGTTGCTTTGATTGTTTGGCTCTTTCTCTTTTGCCAAATGGATGGACAAGAATGCCTAAGAACTCCCTCTAGCTATCTATGCTTTCCTCGTCAAACTCTATTCATGCTACATCACAAAGTTTGATCAAGTCAGATTTGTACCACTCTAAGTGGGGAGCACTCGGAGTCCCTGATTCGTCATAGACTTAAACTTCCAAAACCTCTTTGTGCATTTCGGTCTGACCGATTCATCCTTTTTGGTCCTACAGAGATCACTTCGTTGATCTAGGTTTTCAATCTCGGTGCAACCGATTAGAACCTTTCAGTCACACCGAGTTGCAGTAACTGCCTGTAGTTTTGCATCTCAGTGCCACCGAGTTGTTCCACTCGGTCACACCGACAGGGTCAGGTTATATATACTGACGGGTCAAATTTTGGAAATTTTTCCGAAACCCTTCACCCGCGCGTAACCTGCTCTGCCTCTTCGGGTCTCCGGATCGTCCTCTCGCCGCCAGCGACCTCCCGCCGCTGGTCTACGCCGCCGTCAACGGCAATCTGCTTTGTCGTTGCTGCCGTAGCAAACACTCGCCGCTCTAGGGTAAGTGTTCGACCCCTTGTGCTGTCTTTTTCACTCCGATTCCTAGCACAAGGACAATGCCATGTTTCTTGCCACAATTGAGATTGATCAATCCAGCTAAAACTTCCTTAGGTCTAGATTGATTCAAAAAATTTAGGGTTAGCTCTCTGCAGAACTCATCTCAGACCGACCGAAATGTAGAAATCGGTCTCACCGATTCGGCCTTGGCCATTGCACATGCGCTTTTTGGTCCAGCCAAAATGTGCAATCGGTGTGACCGAGTTCAAGATTCTGTGAAACCCTAGCAATCTCGGTGCCACCGAACTATGACTCGGCCCAACTGAGTTCACTAGTTTAAGTTCCACGTGTTGCTTCAGTATCACCGAGTTTGTCAATTCGGTAGCTCCGAGATCACTTCTGTAGAGAACTAAAACTAAGATTTTTGACTCAATTGTTTTGGCAAACCTCTGTACTTTGTGATGCTCATCTACTCTACCTCATATACAACCTATTCACAGGGTCTGCTGACAATTTGCCTGAAGATGTCTGATCAAAGTGACCGTCAGAACAAGTCTGAAGAGCAGGTTCAGTTGAGTGAGGGCACTAGTCCCTCCAGCAGCTATGATGAGGGCAGCAGGAGCACACCTAGTAACTTGCCAAAAGCAGTTACCAGGACAAGGAAGAAGAAAATCTCAGATTCTAAGGATGAGGATTATGTGGCCGTTGAGGATGAGGCCACTTCAAGGAAAAAGGTGCTGAAAAAGGAGTATGGCACAGTTGCTGCAAGTAAGCCCGGAATGAAGACAAAGGCTCCAGCAAGAAGAGTTCCAATGTCAAAAGCCAGAGCCTCCACTCAAGAAACAATGGAGTTCACTCTTGAACCCAAAGAAGGAGGTGAAGGCAAGAAGAGGAAAGAAAGGGTCAAGAACCATCAATGATGAGAGATGATGATGAACAAGAAGAGGATGCTGCACCAGTGTAACGCCCCGGACACACCCGTCGGTGGTCGTTTCTCCTGGCGGGATCTAGACTGGCCCCACAGATCAATACTAGTCTTTTCTGCGCACTTTGTCCTCACTCATGCGCACCCGGGAGCAACTTCCCAGTCGGTCACCCATCCTGACACTACTCCAAGCTGAGCACGCTTAACTTTGGAGTTCTGTCTGAATGGGCTACCGGAAAAGAAGGAATTCTTTATTGATATGAGTAGTCTATCATCCCTAATAAGCCAGGCCATCACATACACCCCCACTCAGAGGAACTGACGTCCTCGTCGGGCCACAGGAACGTTCCTTCTTGGCACATACGTCTGTGCTTCCAGTCCAGTACAAGTGCCATGCCGTGTGCCACGACGGGTCACAAACGTCATGAACAACATGACCATGCACCTTTCCGCAACCATCCGTGTAACCGTGAGGGTCGGCTCTGATACCAACTTGTAACGCCTCGGACACACCCGCCGGTGGTCGTTACTCCTGGCGGGATCTAGATTGGCCGCACAAATCAATACTAGTCTTTTCTGCGCACTTTGTCCTCACTCATGCGCACCCGGGAGCAACTTCTTGGTCGGTCACCCATCCTGACACTACTCCAAACTGAGCACGCTTAACTTTGGAGTTCTGTCCGAATGGGCTACCAAAAAAGAAGGAATTCCTTATTGATATGAGTAGTCTATCATCCCTAATAAGTCAGGCCATCACAACCAGCACCCAAAGCTCAGAAGCTTATGGAAGATGCAATCAGATCAGGGGCTGCTCCATCTAAGCCCAAATCTGCTCCCAAAGCTCCAGCTCAAAAGTCTGCACCCAAGAGAAGCACCAGGAACATTCCAGCTGCAGAAAAGAACAAGGCCCCAGTGTCTGAGACTGTTGATGAAGAATGATATGAAGCCCAAGTGCTAAGGAAGCTCAAGCCCAACATCCCTGACCACAATGATGCACATCCTATTACAGAAAATATGAAGATCAGGAAGGATTCAGCACTGAGATTGTGGAGACAGTCTGATCCATATGCTGCCAGGAGGAGAACTGTTGTGGACTACAGGTTCCACACAAAGGAACAACAAGACTTTTATGAGACTGTCTTGCTTGACAAGAAGCCCATAGTGTGTGTGACATGAGATGGGTTGACTGGGAGTACATCAAGGAGAATGAAGATCACTATCCAGGAGTATATGACAGCTTCAAAGCATGTGGAGTTGATACATTTGTTGCCCAGAAGCTCACCAAGTGGAATGATGAGCTCATCATCTAGTTTTACTCCATAGCCCGCTTCTATCTAGATGGAAGGATAGTTTGGATGTCTGAAGGTACTAGGTACCAATCCACTGTTGAAGAATGGGCTCAGTTGATCAATGCCCTAGAAGAACACGAGGATGACTTGGATGTTTATGCCGAGAAGAAGAAAGACCACAACACTATGGGACACATGTATAGAGAGATCCCAGATGATGCTTTAGGGACTCATAAGTTTGGATCTGTCCACTTCTTGTTGTATGGTCTGCCTACCATCAACTGGATCCTAAGGCACACATTGCTACCCAAGTCAGGTGATCATAAGATGATCAGAGGACATGATATCAATTTGCTACATTTGTTTGATGTGCCTCAAAAGTTCAAAGTCATGAGTCTGATTGTAGAGACAATCAAAAGGACAACAGCTGATCAGAAGAGAAGCTGTGGGTATGCCCCACAAATTCAGGAGCTCATCAACTCCAAGATGGGCACGGGCAAATATCTATTTGATAAGGAGCACCTGGCCATACACCCTGAATTTGAAGACAACACAGTTGTGATGGATGAGAATGAACCATCATCAGTTCAAGCACAGGAGAAGAAAGCCAAAGCTAAAGCTGAGAAAGCTGCAAGAATGCCAACTATTAAAGAGGCATCTCAATGGTTCTTGAAATCCAAGTAAGATCAGCTTGGATATCTGATCCAATCCACCATGTGGATTGAGAAGGGCTTGGCTGTTGGGGAACGTTGCAGAAAATTAAAATTTTTCCTACGGTTTCACCAAGATCCATCTATGAGTTCATCTAAGCAACGAGTCTAGGGAGAGAGTTTGCATCTACATACCACTTGTAGATCGCGTGCGGAAGCTTGCAAGGTGATGATGTAGTCGTACTCGACGTGATCCAAATCACCGATGACCAGTGCCTAACGGACGGCACCTCCGCGTTCAACACACGTACGGGACGGGAGACGTCTCCTCCTTCTTGATCCAGCAAGGGGGAAGGAGAGGTTGATGAAGATCCAGCAGCACGACAGCGTGGTGGTGGATGCAGGGCGTCACAGCAGCAGGGCTTCGCCGAGACTACGAGGGAGAGACGTAACGGGGAAGGTGGAGGCGCCAGGAGCTGGTGTGTTCTCCTCCTCTCCCCCCCCCACTATATATAGGGGTGCCAAGGGGGGGGCGCCGGCCCTAGTAGATGAGATCTACTAGGGGGGGCGGCGGCCTAGGGGAGGTTTCCCTCCCCCCCAAGGCACCTAGGGGTGCCTTCCACCACTAGGACTCCTCCTAGGGGGAAACCCTAGGCGCATGGGCCTATAGGGGCTGGTGCCCTTGGCCCATGATGGCCAAGGCGCACCCCCTACAGCCCATGTGGCCCCCCGGGACAGGTGGCCCCACCCGGTGGACCCCCGGGACCCTTCCGGTGGTCCCGGTACAATACCGATAACCCCGAAACTTGTCCCGATGCCCGAAATAGCACTTCCTATATATAATTCTTTACCTCCGGACCATTCCGGAACTCCTCGTGACGTCCGGGATCTCATCCGGGACTCCGAACAACATTCGGGTTTCTGCATATACATATCTTCATAACCCTAGCGTCACCGAACCTTAAGTGTGTAGACCCTACGGGTTCGGGAGACATGCAGACATGACCGAGACGCTCTCAGTCAATAACCATCAGCGGGATCTGGATACCCATGATGGCTCCCACATGCTCCTCGATGTTGTCATCGGATGAACCACTATGTCGAGGATTCGATCAAACCCTGTATGCAATTCCCTTTGTCAATCGGTACGTTACTTGCCCGAGACTCGATCGTCGGTATCCCAATACCTTGTTCAGTCTCGTTACCGGCAAGTCACTTTACTCGTACCGTAATGCATGATCCCGTGTCCAACACCTTGGTCACATTGAGCTCAATATGATGATGCATTACCGAGTGGGCCCAGAGATACCTCTCCGTCATATGGAGTGACAAATCCCAGTCTCGATCCGTGTCAACCCAACAGCTACTTTCGGAGATACCTGTAATGCACCTTTATAGTCACCCAGTTACGTTGTGACGTTTGGTACACCCAAGGCACTCTTACGGTATCCGGGAGTTACACGATCTCATGGTCGAAGGAAGAGATACTTGACACTTGCAAAGCTCTAGCAAAACGAACTACACGATCTTTTATGCTATGCTTAGGATTGGGTCTTGTCCATCACATCATTCTCCTAATGATGTGATCCCGTTATCAACGACATCCAATGTCCATAGTCAGGAAACCATGACTATCTGTTGATCACAACGAGCTGGTCAACTAGAGGCTTACCAGGGAAATGTGTGGTCTAAGTATTCACACTTGTATTACGATTTCCGGATAATACAGTTATAGCATGAATAAAAGACAATTATCATGAACAATGAAATATAATAATACTTTTATTATTGCCTCTAGGGCATATTTCCAACAGTCTCCCACTTGCACTAGAGTCACTAATCTAGTTACATTGTGATGAGTCGAACACCCATAGAGTTCTGGTGTTGATCATGTTTTGCACGCGAGAGAGGTTTAGTCAGCGGATCTGCGACATTCAGATCCGTGTGCACTTTGCAAATCTCTATGTCTCCATCTTGAACATTTTCACGGATGGAGTTGAAACGACGCTTGATGTGCCTGGTCTTCTTGTGAAACCTGGGCTCCTTTGCGAGGGCAATAGCTCCAGTGTTGTCACAGAAGAGTTTGATCGGCCCCGACGCATTGGGTATGACTCCTAGGTCGGTGATGAACTCCTTCACCCAAATCGCTTCATGTGCTGCCTCCGAGGCTGCCATGTACTCCGCTTCACACGTAGATCCCGCCACGACGCTCTGCTTGCAGCTGCACCAGCTTACTGCTCCACCATTCAACATATACACGTATCCAGTTTGTGACTTAGAGTCATCCAGATCTGAGTCGAAGCTAGCATCGACGTAACCCTTTACGACGAGCTCTTCATCTCCTCCATAAACGAGAAACATGTCCTTTGTCCTTTTCAGGTACTTCAGGATATTCTTGACCGCCGTCCAGTGTTCCTTGCCGGGATTACTTTGGTATCTTGCTACCAAACTTACGGCAAGGTTTACATCGGGTCTGGTACACAGCATGGCATACGTAATAGATCCTATGGCTGAAGCATAGGGGATGACACTCATCTCTTCTTTATCTTTTGCCGTGGTCGGTCACTGAGCTGAGCTCAGTCTCATACCTTGTAACATAGGCAAGAACCCCTTCTTGGACTGATCCATTCTGAATCTCTTCAAAATCTTATCAAGGTATGTGCTTTGTGAAAGACCTACGAGGCGTCTCGATCTATCTCTATAGATCTTGATGCCTAATATATAAGCAGCTTCTCCAAGGCCCTTCATTGAAAAACACTTATTCAAGTAGGCCTTAATGCTGTCCAGAAATTCTATATTATTTCCCATCAGGAGTATGTCATCTACATATAATATGAGAAATGCTACAGAGCTCCCACTCACTTTCTTGTAAACGCAGGCTTCTCCATAAGTCTGCATAAACCCAAACGCTTTGATCATCTCATCAAAGCGAATGTTCCAACTCCGAGATGCTTGCACCAGTCCATAAATGGATTGCTGGAGCTTGCATACTTTGTTAGCGTTCTGAGGATCGACAAAACCTTCCGGCTGCATCATATACAGTTCTTCCTTAAGATGCCCGTTAAGGAATGCTGTTTTGACGTCCATCTGCCATATCTCATAATCATAGTATGCGGCAATTGCTAACATGATTCGGACGGACTTTAGCTTCGCTACGGGAGAGAATGTCTCGTCGTAGTCAATCCCTTGAACCTGTCGATAACCCTTAGCGACAAGTCGAGCTTTATAGATGGTAACATTACCATCCGCGTCCGCTTCTTAAAGATCCATTTGTTTTCTATCGCTCGCCGATCATCGGGCAAGTCTGTCAAAGTCCATACTTTGTTTTCATACATGGATTCTATCTCGGATTTCATGGCTTCAAGCCATTTGTTGGAATCCGGGCCCGCCATTGCTTCTTCATAGTTCGAAGGTTCATTGTTGTCTAACAACATGATTTCCAGGACAGGGTTGCCGTACCACTCTGGTGCGGAACGTGTCCTTGTGGACCTACGAAGTTCAGCAGTAACTTGATCCGAAGTACCTTGATCATTATCATGGTTTTCCTCTTCAGTTGGTGTGGGCATCACAGGAACGGTTTCCTGTGCTGCGTCACTATCCCGCTCAAGAGGTAGTACTTCATCGAGTTCTACTTTCCTCCCACTTACTTCTTTCGAGAGAAACTCTTTTTCCAGAAAGCATCCGTTCTTGGCAACAAAGATCTTGCCTTCGGATCTTAAGTAGAAGGTGTACCCTACAGTTTCCTTAGGGTATCCTATGAATACGCATTTTTTCGACTTGGGTTCGAGCTTTTCAGGTTGAAGTTTCTTGACATAAGCTTCACATCCCCAAACTTTTAGAAACGACAGCTTAGGTTTCTTTCCAAACCATAATTCATACGGTGTCGTCTCAACGGATTTAGACGGTGCCCTATTTAAAGTGAATGTAGCTGTCTCTAGAGCGTATCCCCAAAATGATAGCGGTAAATCGGTAAGAGACATCATAGAACGCACCATATCCAATAGAGTGCGATTACGACGTTCGGACACACCGTTTCGCTGAGGTGTTCCAGGCGGCGTGAGCTGTGAAACGATTCCACATTTCTTTAAGTGTGTACCAAATTCGTGACTTAAGTATTCTCCTCCACGATCTGATCGTAAGAATTTTATCTTTCGGTCACGTTGATTCTCCACCTCATTCTGAAATTCCTTGAACTTTTCAAAGGTCTCCGACTTGTGTTTCATTAAGTAGACATACCCATATCTACTCAACTCATCTGTGAGAGTGAGAACATAACGATATCCTCCGCGAGCCTCAACGCTCATTGGACCGCACACATCGGTATGTATGATTTCCAACAAGTTGGTTGCTCGCTCCATTGTTCCGGAGAACGGAGTCTTGGTCATTTTGCCCAAGAGGCATGGTTCGCACGTGTCAAACGATTCATAATCAAGAGACTCTAAAAGTCCATCGGCATGGAGCTTCTTCATGCGCTTGACACCAATGTGACCAAGGCGGCAGTGCCACAAGTATGTGGGACTATCGTTATCAACTTTAAATCTTTTGGCATCTACACTATGAACATGTGTAATATTACGCTCGAGATTCATTAAGAATAAACCATTGACCATCGGAGCATGACCATAAAACATATCTCTCATATAAATCGAACAACCATTATTCTCAGACTTAAATGAGTAGCTATCTCGTATTAAACGAGATCCAGATACAATGTTCATGCTCAAACTTGGCACTAAATAACAATTATTAAGGTTCAACACTAATCCCGTAGGTAAATGTAGAGGCAGCGTGCCGACGGCGATCACATCGACTCTGGAACCATTCCCGACGCGCATCGTCACCTCGTCCTTCGCCAGTCTCCGTTTATTCCGCAGCTCCTGTTGTGAGTTACAAATATGAGCAACGGCACCGGTATCAAATACCCAGGAGTTACTACGAGTACTGGTAAGGTACACATCAATCACATGTATATCAAATATACCTTTGGTGTTGCCGGCCTTCTTATCCGCTAAGTATTTGGGGCAGTTCCGCTTCCAGTGACCCTTCCCCTTGCAATAAAAGCACTCAGTCTCAGGCTTGGGTCCATTCTTTGACTTCTTCCCGGCAACTGGCTTACCAGGCGCGGCAACATCTTTGCCGTCCTTCTTGAAGTTCTTCTTACCCTTGCCCTTCTTGAACTTAGTGATCTTATTGACCATCAACACTTGATGTTCTTTCTTGATTTCAGCCTCTGCTGACTTCAGCATCGAGAACACTTCAGGAATGGTCTTTTCCATTCCCTGCATGTTGTAGTTCATCACAAAGCTCTTGTAGCTTGGTGGGAGCGACTGGAGGATTCTGTCAATGACCGCCTCATCTGGGAGGTTAATGTTCAGCTGGGTCATACGGTTGTGCAACCCAGACATCTTTAGGATGTGCTCACTGACAGAACTGTTCTCCTCCATCTTACAACTGTAGAACTTGTCGGAGACATCATATCTCTCGACCCGGGCATGAGCTTGGAAAACTAGTTTCAGCTCTTCGAACATCTCATATGCTCCGTGATGCTCAAAACGCTTTTGGAGCCCCGGTTCTAAGCTGTAAAGCATGCCGCACTGAACGAGGGAGTAATCATCAGCGCGAGTTTGCCAAGCATTCATAATGTCTTGGTTCTCTGGGACGGGAGCGTCACCTAGCGGTCCTTCTAGGACATATTGTTTCCTGGCAGCTATGAGGATGATCCTCAGGTTCCGGACCCAGTCCGTATAGTTGATGCCATCATCTTTCAGCTTGGTTTTCTCTAGGAACGCGTTGAAGTTCATGTTGACATTAGCGTTGGCCATTGATCTACAAGACATATTTGCAAAGGTTTTAGACTAAGTTCATGATAATAAAGTTCTAATCAAATTATGAACTCCCACTTAGATTAGACATCCCTTTAGTCATCTAAGTGTTACACGATCCGAGTCGACTAGTCCGTGTCCGATCATCACGTGAGACGGACTAGTCATCGTCGGTGAACATTTTCATGTTGATCGTATCTTCCATACGACTCGTGTTCGACCTTTCGGTCTCCGTGTTCCGAGGCCATGTCTGCACATGCTAGGCTCGTCAAGTTAACCCTAAGTGTTTTCGCTGTGTAAAACTGTCTTACACTTGTTGTATGTGAACGTAAGAATCCATCACACCCGATCATCACGTGGTGCTTAGAAACGACGAACTGTAGCAACGGTGCACAGTTAGGGGAGAACACTTCTTGAAATTTTATAAGGGATCATCTTATTTACTACCGTCGTCCTAAGTAAACAAGATGCATAATACATAATAAACATCACATGCAATTATATAGTTGTGACATGATATGGCCAATATCATATAGCTCCATTGATCTTCATCTTCGGGGCTCCATGATCATCTTGTCACCGGCTTGACACCATGATCTCCATCATCATGATCTCCATCATCGTGTCTTCATGAAGTTGTCACGCCAACGACTACTTCTACTTCTATGACTAACGTTTAGCAATAAAGTAAAGTAGTTTACATGACGTTATTCAATGACACGCAGGTCATACAAAAAATAATGACAACTCCTATGGCTCCTGCCGGTTGTCATACTCATCGACATGCAAGTCGTGAATCCTATTACAAAGAACATGATCTCATACATCACAATTCATCATTCATCACAACTTCTGGCCATATCACATCACATGATCAATTGCTGCAAAAACAAGTTAGACGTCCTCTAATTGTTGTTGCATCTTTTACGTGGCTGCAATTGGGTTCTAGCAAGAACGTTTTCTTACCTACGAATCACCACAACGTGATTTTGTCAACTTCTATTTACCCTTCATAAGGGCCCTGTTCATCGATTCCGCTCCAACTAAGGTGGGAAAGACAGACACCCGCCAGCCACCTTATGCAACTAGTGCATGTCAGTCGGTGGAACCGGTCTCACGTAAGCGTACGTGTAAGGTTGGTCCGGGCCGCTTCATCCCACAATACCGTTGAGCAAGAAAATACTAGTAGAGGCAAGTAAGATGACAAAATCCACGCCCACAACAAAGTTGTGTTCTACTCGTGCAAAGAGAACTACGCATAGACCTAGCTCATGATGCCACTGTTGGGGAACGTTGCAGAAAATTAAAATTTTTCCTACGGTTTCACCAAGATCCATCTATGAGTTCATCTAAGCAACGAGTCTAGGGAGAGAGTTTGCATCTACATACCACTTGTAGATCGCGTGCGGAAGCTTGCAAGGTGATGATGTAGTCGTACTCGACGTGATCCAAATCACCGATGACCAGCGCCGAACGGACGGCACCTCCGCATTCAACACACGTACGGGACGGGAGACGTCTCCTCCTTCTTGATCCAGCAAGGGGGAAGGAGAGGTTGATGAAGATCCAGCAGCACGACGGCGTGGTGGTGGATGCAGGGCGTCACAGCAGCAGGGCTTCGCCGAGACTACGAGGGAGAGACGTAACGGGGAAGGTGGAGGCGCCAGGGGATGGTGTGTTATCCTCCTCTCCCCCCCACTATATATAGGGGTGCCAAGGGGGGGGGGGCACCGGCCCTAGTAGATGAGATCTACTAGGGGGGCGGCGGCCTAGGGGAGGTTTCCCTCCCCCAAGGCACCTAGGGGTGCCTTCCACCACTAGGACTCCTCCTAGGGGGAAACCCTAGGCGCATGGGCCTATAGGGGCTGGTGCCCTTGGCCCATGATGGCCAAGGCGCACCCCCTACAGCCCATGTGGCCCCCCGGGACAGGTGGCCCCACCCGGTGGACCCCCGGGACCCTTCTGGTGGTCCCGGTACAATACCGATAACCCCGAAACTTGTCCCGATGCCCGAAATAGCACTTCCTATATATAATTCTTTACCTCCGGACCATTCCGGAACTCCTCGTGACGTCCGGGATCTCATCCGGGACTCCGAACAACATTCGGGTTTCTGCATATACATATCTTCATAACCCTAGCGTCACTGAACCTTAAGTGTGTAGACCCTACGGGTTCGGGAGACATGCAGACATGACCGAGACGCTCTCAGTCAATAACCATCAGCGGATCTGGATACCCATGATGGCTCCCACATGCTCCTCGATGTTGTCATCGGATGAACCACTATGTCGAGGATTCGATCAAACCCTGTATGCAATTCCCTTTGTCAATCGGTACGTTACTTGCCCGAGACTCGATCGTCGGTATCCCAATACCTTGTTCAGTCTCGTTACCGGCAAGTCACTTTACTCATACCGTAATGCATGATCCCGTGTCCAACACCTTGGTCACATTGAGCTCAATATGATGATGCATTACCGAGTGGGCCCAGAGATACCTCTCCGTCATATGGAGTGACAAATCCCAGTCTCGATCCGTGTCAACCCAACAGCTACTTTCGGAGATACCTGTAATGCACCTTTATAGTCACCCAGTTACGTTGTGACGTTTGGTACACCCAAGGCACTCTTACGGTATCTGGGAGTTACACGATCTCATGGTCGAAGGAAGAGATACTTGACACTTGCAAAGCTCTAGCAAAATGAACTACACGATCTTTTATGCTATGCTTAGGATTGGGTCTTGTCCATCACATCATTCTCCTAATGATGTGATCCCGTTATCAACGACATCCAATGTCCATAGTCAGGAAACCATGACTATCTGTTGATCACAACGAGCTGGTCAACTAGAGGCTTACCAGGGACATGTGTGGTCTAAGTATTCACACGTGTATTACGATTTCCGGATAATACAGTTATAGCATGAATAAAAGACAATTATCATGAACAATGAAATATAATAATACTTTTATTATTGCCTCTAGGGCATATTTCCAACATTGGCCACCCTGACTCAAAACCAGGAGAGCTTGGAGAGGATCATTGAGCAGAAATTCTATAATCTTGTTGTCAAAGTAACTGGATTCAGTCAGCAGTTGAGAAACTTCAGGAGGAAGTGGAGGAGAAGAAGGGCAAGTCAACTACAGATGCTTTTGCTAGAGTGCCCTGAAGCCAGAGGTCTGCTGCAGTGCTAGTCACAGATACTAGAGCTAAATCATCAGCTCCAGCAGCTACAGCTCCAGTGCCACCTCCAGTAGCAACTCCACCAGCTCCAGCTACATCAACAGAAGCTTTCGTCCTTGGAGTCATCTCTACACCACCTCCCGAAGATCAAGCCTGAGAGACGTTTAGCACTATGCATTTTTGAACTTTTTGGTAACTTGTTGCCAAAGGGGGAGAAAAATGTATAGATCATAGGCTTCGAGAGAGAGTGTTTCTTTTTACCTCTCTTGTTTTTGGTTGAACTTCTTGATTGTGTGCTTGTGTGAGATACTTTATGTTCTTGTGAAATACTTGTTTGATCATGTGTTTGATCATATGCTACCCTTAATGCTTGTTGGATGATATTATCTCTTATATCCTTATATGATCATTCACTTGCTTGGTGATGAGTGCATGCTTTTAATTTGTATTATTTTGAGTGCTCCACCAAGATGTATGTGACATGGAAGAGTAACCCATGATCCTAATCGATTGTGCATTTGCATTCAAAAGCAAATTTTAAATAATGCACAAATTTCGGGGGAGCTCTTGCTTATCACATACTTCTCAAAGCGACAATGTCTTTCAATCTTATTATCATTTGTCGAAGCTTTGATCTATATGTTGTCATCAATTACCAAAAAGGGGGAGATTTAAAGTGCAACTATCCTTGGGTGGTTTTGGTAATTCCTAACAACATATAGCTCATTGAGCTAATGCTATTTCAAGATAAATATTTCAAGAAAGCTCAATGATTGGCATGGCATGTATTAGAAAAGTGGACCCCTCAAAATGCCAAGGACAAAAGGATTGGCTCAATCGCAAAGCACAAGACTCTACATTTTTCATTTTAGTGATCCAAGATCGCATTGAGTCCATAGGAAAAGCCAATACTATCAAGAGGGGGTGAGGTGCTGCTTAATGAGGTTCTTGCTCAAAATGCTTAGGGATATGCTCCAAATCCCTCAACTAATTTCTCATATCCAGATATGTCCCAAACCAATAGTCAAACTCGGCCCTACCGAAACTTTCTATTTGGCGCCACCGAGTTCTCTTGACATAGCCACTACCAGAAACCCTAGTCTTTTCGGTCTCACCGATAGGGATCTCGGTCTCACCGAGATGGGATTGTAATCTCTTTGTTTCCCTTCGTAATGTTTCGGTCAAACCGAGATGAGTGATCGGCCCCACCGAGATTGAAATGCAAACTCTCTATTTCCCTTTCATAACGTTTCAGTCCAACCGAGATGAGCGAATTGGTCCCACCGAGTTTGCCTGACCAACTCTCTGTTTGTCTATTACCAAAATCGGTCCCACTGAGTTTGTGTAATCGGTCTCACCGAGATTATGTTATGCCCTAACCCTAATGATATCGGTCCCACCGAGTTGACATGTCGGTCCCATCGAAAATCCTAACATTCACATTTTGAACTAAATCGGTCCGACCGAGTTTCATGATTCAGTCCCACCGAGTTTGGTAAATTGTGTGTAACGGTTAGATTTTGTGTGGAGGTTAAATATACCCCTCCACCCACTCTTCATTCGTGGAGAGAGCCATCAGAACATGCCTACACTTCCAACATACATTTTCTGAGATAGAACCACCTACACTTGTGTTGAGGTCAAGATATTCCATTCCAACCACATAAATCTTGATCTCTACCCTTCCCCAAGTTGCTTTCCATTCAAATCTTCTTTCTACCAAATCCAAATCCTGTGAGAGAGAGTTGAGTGTTGGGGAGACTATCATTTGAAACACAAGAGCAAGGAGTTCATTATCAACACACCATTTGTTACCTCTTGGAGAGTGGTGTCTCCTAGATTGACTAGATGTCACTTGGGAGCCTCCGTCAAGATTGTGGAGTTGAACCAAGGAGTTTTTAAGGTCAAGGAGATCGCCTACTTCGTGAAGATCTACCCGAGTGAGGCAAGTCCTTCGTGGGCGACGACTATGGTGGGATAGACAAGGTTGCTTCTTCGTGGACCCTTCGTGGGTGGAGCCCTCCGTGGACTCGCGCAAACGTTACCCTTCGTGGGTTGAAGTCTCCATCAACATGGATGTACGATAGCACCACCTATCGGAACCATGCCAAAAATGTCCATCTCTACATTGTGTTTGCTCCCTCAAACTCCTCCCTTTACCTTCATATGCAATTATTTTACTTTGCACTGCTATACTCTTAGAATTGCATATGTAGGTTGATTTCTTGACTTGTGCAAAGTTGCTAAAATCTGCCAAGAACTAAAATTGGGAAAAGGCTAGATTTTTATTTGGTCAAGTAGTCTAATCACCCCCCTCTAGACATACTTTCGATCCTACACGTATCTCACAGTAGGGGTCCTAAGCTAGGCATCTTGGAGCGATGGTAACATGGACATAGGTTTTACCTAGGTTTGGGCCCTCTTGATGGAGGTAAAACCCTACGTCCTGCTTTTGATTGTATTCATATGGGTGTAGTATAGAGTACATATGTCTACCACGAGACTGTAATAATGAATATCAGATTGTCTATTGACTAGCCTGGCCTCAGTTTATATAACACGCCAGAGGCCTAGGGTTTAGGAGAGTCCTCGTCTTGTGCGCCAAGTCTCGTGGGATCTTCCTTGTATGCGGCATGGGCTGCCCGAAGTGGCCCATGAGTGAACCGCCATGGGGGGTCCTCGGCCCAATCTAGCTGGCCGGGAGACGACGTGGTGAGTAGCCCTAGTCTAGGACACCGTCAGTAGCCCCCTGAACTGGTGTTCAAGTTGGGGACGCTCCTCGATTCTTCCGAACTGTTCTTCATCTTCGGTCGTCGGTCTTGAAAACTGGTTCAACAAATCTTCTCATCTTCGATCTTGAGGATCGCCAAAGTGCATCCGAAGACTTTACACGTCGGGTATCCGAGGATCCCTTTTAAGTTTCCAGCCTTTATCAATGCCTTGTTATTTTTATGCCACACCTCGAGTTTGAAGTTGTTCCCGGGCGGCAGCGTTCTCTTGCGTCCGAGATCCAACGCCGAACTCCATTCGAGGTATCTTTTGCAGCCGAGCACCAACGCCGAACCGCTTCTGAGCTCCAACGCCGGAATGTATCCGAGCCCCAACACCGGACTGTATCCGAGCTCCAACACCGGACTATGTCCAAGATCCAACGTCGGACTATATCTGAGCTCCAACGCCGGATTATGTCCAAGCTCCAACGCCGGACTGGATCCGAGCTCCAACGCCGGACTATATTCGAGGTGTCATAGATCACCTTGGTTCAAAAAAGTTGAAGGAGTTTAGCCGAGTTTAATGCCGGAAAATGGAGCCAGCCACTGGTGCCCGAGCTTTATGCCGGACTACTTCTGAGGTGGTGCACCACCCCGACTGCGGGCCGATTTTTTATCAATATTTTTTATTGGTGCAGTTTATTCTCTGCTGAGATATATAGCCAGTAGCCCTCAAGGTATGTATCGGTCTAAAACCTGAGATGCACATGAAGGATGACATAAGATCGCTGATCCTAATAGCCCCTGAGACTCAGGTTGATTCGCAAAATCGGCCTGCGGATCAACTCTTAGCTTGGTAGAATACTTAGGGACACAAAAAGCGGTGTGCAAAGTCCTCAAGACTCAGGTTGGGTGCGGCCGACCAACCTGAGGATCATAATCTCCTCGAAAACTATATTGCACTTGAATTTTCTGCATTGGATTGTCAATGCAGTAGCCCCCGAGAATTGGGTTGGGAAAAATGGACGACCCTAGGATCGTACCTCCTCAGGAACAAGTTCAACTGTCATGTATGTTTTTACAATACCGAGGCGGAGTTCAACAGGAAAAATGCCAAACTGTAGTTTTTAGAAAAGAGTTTCATGCCGAACACCTCAACCGAGAGAATGTCCCGCTTCCTGAAACAGAAAATAGGTGAAAGATGTTATAAGCTCAAAAAAGGCCAACAAACATGCGTAGAAAACTTTACGTCTAGATTGAATCAAGCTGTTTTGGCGTCAATATGAAATTGGTCTTAAAATTGTACTTTTGTCGTGCTTTGACATGACACATCTGATCTCTAGACTTCAAGTGGGTCAGCTTTCGGCTTCAACCTCCCTATCCCGAAAGTGGAGTGTTTCTCAGGCCAGTTTAGCTAACTAAATGCGACCGACCTTAGATAGAAACCAGGCTACCCGGCTATTGATCATACACCTGAGTCGAGAAAGGAGTGGTAGAAAAAGACTGTGCAGCAACTAACAAAAATGGCTCATACTATAAGAGCCCCCAAGTGACTTGGGTAAAAGAGTTTTATGTATAATGGTCGTATGTACCGAAGTACTTATATCATATCTGTGTTCACCTGAACTTTAAACGCGTCTTAACCGACTGTCGGCTTCTCCCTCTTCGGTCAAGGGCCAAAAAGTGTTATGTACTCCACCTGTCGAGAATATCGATGGTGTTTCTGATAACCAGGCAATCAGGCCATAAGGCTATAACAGACAAAGCGCGCTCAGGGAACTTATGCTATATTACTGACGAAGTGTAAGAAGCATCTTCGAAGAAAATAGTACCCCCATCGATACCTTTCTTCGGTTGCTCATTGTTACTATGAGACTTGTGCACTAGATTTTTTGTAGTCATGGGTTCTGTTGTGTGCCGACCATGATTGAAAACAATAAGAGCGCTAGCTTTCAGCTTCACCCAGTCTGAGGTCCGAGCTCGGATGACCCGATCGTGACAATCGCAGAGGTGCTCCCTTTACTCCCTAGCCGAACAATCGGGAATGTAGGGGTAAACACAGGAGTAAGGCAACCCAGCTTGCGGAACACTTAAGTCAGCATGGTGCATATTGTGGCTTAATACACAAACAAGGAACGAAGCCATACAAGTATACTCATATGCAAGAGGAAAGGCTTCATAAAGGAAGCCCCTAAATAAACGGGGTATTTGAATTTGTGTGTCACAAACAAAGTTTTGACAAGGAACTCTTTCACAAACAACTTTTTGGCAAAAAGTATAATGCTTGGTCGAACCGAACAAAATTAAAAATTGAAAGTTTTTGAGCATGAAAGCGACTTAGCTGGTTAATGTGCTCGGTGTTGAGGACGCGATTCGGGCTTGTGGCGGGACAAAGACGCCCATTGATCTGTGACAGATCTGATATGGTTCGTAGTCCTCGGCATGGCCGAGGTCCCAGCCCCCAAGCCCGAGGTGTCCGAGCGAGGAGTTCGGCGCTCCGGAGTAGTGACACGGTAATGCGAAGCCCTTAGTCTAGCCGAGCTAGCGGAGTTCGTTGGCAAGGTGACAATGAAGCCACCACGCCAGTCGACTTGTTTGGCATGGTGGACGTCAGTTTGATGAAGCGACGGCGCTGCGCGGCCGATGTGGCGAGATGAAGTTCTCGGTCTAGTTAACATGGAGAAGCTATGATCGACGGATGCCGAAGTTTCATGCAGGTCGGCTGGTGATGCCGAAGTGACCGCGTAACGCAGTCAAAATCGATTACCTACACACATAAAATGGTGCAAGCAAAAAACAATAATAATTTAAATAAAAAATTGCATAATTAATATATGCGAAGAGAATCATGAGGTAATTTTGGCATGTGCGCCGGGGTTGGTTCGACGGAGTGGCAGCGCGGACCCGTCGATGCAGGTCGGCATGCTCGGGGGACAACATCGGCCTGGTATGATCCGAACTCATTGTGCGGAGGTGTCGGCTGGTGCGGTGGTTGTCGGCCTAATCCGCATGTAGCAATTGTTGTGAAAGAGACGCCCCCGAAGTACTCATGCAACTTCATGTGGAAGGTACCACGTAAGTTGCTTGTCGCATCAATCCAATCTCGATGGACGTGAAGCAACTGGTAGTGCTAATTGCATCATGGAAGCACATGAAAGTGAAACCGTTAGTGAAAATGTAGACAACTTCCAAACTTAATTAAATAATGGAGAGAAGAAAGATCAAATCTCCCAGTGACTGCGCTGAGATTGGTCAGACCGACGCCATGTACGAGGGTCGGTGAACTTTCTCTGTTTGTGTGCTGCCATGGAGCCAAGTCCCTGTTAGGATACTGCTTCCGCACTATCTCTTTGGCCGGATCGCCCGATGGTCAGATTGAGTCCGGATCCGATGTATCGCCAAGCAGTAGATGCGAACATGGGTCGTACTGCAACATAGGTAGTAGCAAGCAGTAGTATAGTACTCCTTCTCTTGCAAAGGTCAAATCAATTCAGTACATGACAGGGTACATGCAAGACAGATCACGAGTTAAAAAGCATAGACTGCCTCATCCTTAATTAAGTAAAAATTAAAAAAAAAAGAAAAAAAGGGAAAGACTGAATCTCCATGTAAGTTGCCGCATCGACGACCTACGCCGGCCTGGCGTTACTACTCCATGGGAGAAGTACTTGTGCATACATGATCTCCATGGATGGAGCGCTGCTGGTCGGATTGTCTCTATAGCCCGGGGTATAGTTTCCCTATGAGTGTGCTACTACCAGCAGCAGACCTCAGACCTGGCACATTGCCAGGCAACGAGCAAGGTTGCCGCTAAAAAAATTCTTGATCTTATTCCGATCATCCCATCGATCCGCGTTGATCGCCATATTGACGCATCCACCACATACAAGCGTCGGTGTATCTCTGCAAGAATAATGCAGCATAGACCAACAGAAAAAAAATTCCATGCATAATAATTTTGCGTGAAAAATGAATAGTCAGGAAAAATTAAACATGTTTGACGGCGACAACGCAAACAAACTAGCGGATCCATACTGAACTAGCGACAAGGGTTGAGGGAGTCCTGGACTAAGGGGTCCTCGGGCGTCCGGCCTGTTAGCCATGGGCCAGACTGATGGACTATGAAGATGCGATGACCGAAGACTGTACCAGTGTCCGGACGGGACTCTCCTTGGCGTGGAAGGCAAGCTTGGCGACCGGATATGTAGATTCCCTTCTTTCTAACCAACCTTGTGTAACCCTAGATCCTTCCGGTGTCTATATAAACCGGAGGACTTAGTTCAGATAGGCCAGATTCATTATCATAGCCATACAAGCTAGACCTCTAGGGTTTAGCCATTACGATCTCGAGGTAGATCAACTCTTGTAATACTCGTATTCATCAATATCAATCAAGCAGGACGCAGGGTATTACCTCCATAGAGAGGGCCCGAACCTGGGTAAACATCGTGTCCCCTGTCTCCTGTTACCATCGACCTTAGACGCACAGTTCGGGACCCCCTACCCGAGTTCCGCCGGTTTTGACACTGACATTGGTGCTTTCATTGAGAGTTCCACTATGCTATCGCCAAAAGGTTTGATGGCCCCTTCAATCGTCAATAATGACGCTTCCCAAGGAGGAACCTTCCTCCCCGGACAAATCTTTGTGTTCGGCAGCTTCGCATTGCGGGCCAATTCGCTTGGCCATCTGGAGCAGATCGAAAGCTATGCCACTGGCCATCAGGTCAGATTTGGGAGCTTGAACTACGTTGCGGACATCCGTGGAGACTTGATCTTCACCAGATTCGAGACCGTGGCTGCCACCCCCGGTCACCCCGATGATCATGACCTAAATCTGTCATCAGACCGCATCCAGGAGATAGCTCCTATAACCGCTCTGGCCTTAGAGCCGGAGCAGACTGTGCCATCCGAGGACGGGAGGATCAACCCCACCACGGAGGCCACAGATTCCATGGCGTTGGAGTCGCACATAGACTTAAACTCTCACGACATCTTTGTCACCGGAACTCTGGACTCGTCTCCGGCCGTAAGTTTCGAACCACGTGAACCCGCGGACGCCAAACTTGATCGTTTATCGATCTTCGAGTTCAGCGCCACAAACGTCTTCCAGCACTCGCCTTTGGGCGATGTGCTAAACTCAATAAAGAACCTGTCCTTGGCAGAGGACTCACAGCCGAACTATATTCGGTTTGAACTAGGGGCTGATGGTGGAGAATTTTGCTTCCCACCCGCCACCCACTTCATCGCCACGGTCGAGGATCTGACCGACACACTTGATTACGACTCCGAGGACATCGACGGTATAGAGGACGATGCCGGAGAAGAAGAGGCCCAGAACCCACCGTTCACCGGACGCTGGACGACCACTTCCTCGTATGATGTATACATGGTGGATGCACCAAAGGAAAACAGCAGCGATGACAAGGAAGATCCAGCCGAGGATAAACCTTCCGAAATACAATCCAAGCGCCGGCGTCAGCGGCGCTGCTCTAAGTCACACCATAGTAAACACAGCAACATCGGCACAGGAGAAGATAATACTCTAGAAGGTGCCGAAGACAACAAAGATCCCGTTGAAACAGCTAATGAACAAGATGAACGGGAAGATGGGCAGGCTAGCCCTGGCAAGCATGCCACACACGAAGACTCAGAGGTCGGAAGTTATCTCCCGCTCTCCGTGGATAAGGTGAGCCTCGGCACCGACGATTTCATCATGCCTGAGAAACCTCTGGAGTAGGAGCGCTTCAAGTGCCAGCTAATCGCCACGGCAAGGAGCCTGAAAAAGCAGCAGCAGCAGTAGCTTCAAGCTGACCAAGATCTGCTCAATGATAAATGGACTGATGTCCTAGCAGCCGAAGAATACAGCCTCAAGTGCCCAACCAAAAGCTACCCAAAGCACAAGTTGCTACCTTAGTTTGACGAGGAGGCGCCGGAATACATACCTCCATCATACAATGCAGCTGACCGACCACCACGCGGTCGGGACAAAATGGCATCTCACGCCGAACACCAGCCAGCACCGCCTCATCGCACAGGCAGAAGTAAATTAGCCCACGGTCATACATATGACCTCCGACAAAACCTGGAGAATAAGCAGGGCATACTAGATCAATCTACAGATCGCGAGGACGTGCCTCGACACGCGACGACGGCCACCAATTTGGACATGACAAACTTAGTCATGCGCGGGCTGAAAACCGCAGACAGACTCCATCAGAGCTACGTCGCGATACGGCCCGATATAGAGGCACCGCACACCCTCATTGCTTCACTGATGAGGTCCTAGATCATGAATTCCCAGAAGGGTTCAAACCCGTGAATATGTAATCATACGATGGAACCACAGACCCCGCGGTGTGGATCGAAGACTTCATTCTCCACATTCATATGGCCCGCGGCGATGACCTCCACGCCATCAAATACCTCCCTTTAAAACTCAAGGGGCCAGCTCGGCACTGGCTCAACAGTCTGCCTGCAAATTCTATTGGTAGCTGGGAGGACTTGGAAGAGGCCTTCCTCGATAACTTCCAAGGTACATATGTTCGACCTCCGGACACTGATGACTTAAGCCATATAGTTCAACAGCCCGGAGAGTCCGCCAGGAAATTCTGGACTAGGTTCTTAACTAAAAAGAACCAAATCGTCGATTGTCCAGATGCCGAAGACCTAGCAGCCTTCAAACACAGCATCCGCGACGAATGGCTCGCTCACCATCTCGGCCAAGAAAAGACAAAATCCATGGCAACCCTCACGGCACTCATGACCTGCTTTTGTGCGGGCGAGGACAATTGGCTGGCCCGTAGCAAAAACAATGCAAGCGACGCTGGCACCCTTGAAGCTAAAAATAGCAAAGACAAGTCTCAACGCAACAGATACAAGCGTCGAAACAATAGTGATAACACGGAGGACACGACAGTCAATGCCGAATTCAGGGGCTCTAACTCCAGTTAGCGGAAGAAGCCGTTCCAAAAGAACAATTCAGGCCCATCCAGCTTGGACTGCATACTTGATCGTCCGTGCCAGATTCATGGCACCCCAGACAAGCCACCCAATCATACAAATAGAGATTGCTGGGTTTTTAAACAGGCTGGCAAATTAAACCCCGAGAACAGGGAAAAGGGATTGCAAAGCGAGGACGACGACGAAGAGCCCCATCAACCGAACACATGGGGACCAAAGAAGTTTCCCCCTCAGGTCAAAACGGTGAACATGATATACGCTACCCACATTCCCAAGAGGGAGCGCAAGCGTGCGCTTAGGGACGTCTACGTGATAGAGCCAGTCGCCCCAAAATTTAATCCATGGTTGTCATGCCCGATCACTTTTGATCACCGGGATCATCCAACCAGTATCCGTCATGGTGGCTCAGCCGCACTGGTCCTAGACCCAATAATTGATGGGTTCCACCTGACTCGCATCCTTATGGACGGAGGTAGCAGCCTCAATCTGCTCTATCAGGATACAACGCGAAAAATGGGCATTAAACCATCTCAGATCAAGCCCACCAGAACTACCTTCATAGGAGTCATACTAGGTGTAGAGGCCCTCTGTATGGGCTCAATCACACTAGAGGTTGTCTTCAGATCTCCGAAAAACTTCCGAAGCGAGGAGTTAATCTTCGATATCGTCCCCTTCCGCAATGGCTATCACGCACTGCTTGGGCGAACTGTGTTCGCTCGATTCAACGCAGTAGCACACTATGCTTATCTCAAGCTCAAGATGCCCGGTCCACACGGTGTCATAACAGTCAACGGAAATACAGAACGCTCCCTCTGTGTAGAAGAGCACACAGCTGCCTTAGTAGCAGAAGTACAGAGCGGCCATCTCAAGCAGAACCTTAATTCGGCTGCCGAGCCCATGGACACTGTTAAGAGGGTCCGAACTACTCCACAGCAGGAGAGCTCGGCTCGTCAGGAGCTCGACTAGCAATCCGGCCTCCGTCTCCATTCCGATCAAGTGGCGACATTCGTGCCGCGTGTACATAACTATGCACTCAAAATCCCATGGGCATCGACGGAGGCATAGATAGCTTGTGGCCCATAGTACGACTCAACCAACATCGGATACACACATACTTTCACTTTTACTTGTTTCCTTTTCAGGTCTCAATCCCACAGGCACCATCTGATGGTCTGGTCATCGGTCCTCTTGAAGGACAAACACACCGAGACAGCGAGAAACGTAGACATATGGGGGACTTTTTAGGTGATTCCATTAACGATAACTCTACCCGTTTTTCAGGACCCACACGTAGCTCTCCCTTCGGTTCGGCATGTCAAATAGCCTGTTGCTTATCACACTACCTATATCAATGCGCCTTGACATACTAATTAAATTACAATGAGAACAGTTTGCGGCTGGAGCTGTAGGACTCCAGCTTTTTACTTTCGTACCTTTTCTGGGTTTTTTTCAGCTCCCCTGTGGACAATCCTATCAGGTAGTACCCGTACACTTTGGTACGCTTGATGTTTGCCAGGGGCTTCATAGCACCCCACATTACAACAACAAAAGTCCGAACACTTTTTGTAAGTATTGTTCGGCACCCTGAATTTAGCATTATATGCATTGGCTTCGAATCATGTCTTTGGTCAATAGTTGGGTTACCCGGCTCCTGTGCTTGCTACCTTACATTCCACTATATTGGCTAAGGTAGTAAAGGGAGAACTACTACGATTGTGCCTTGGTTTATCCAAAGGAGCACCTCAGTAGAGAAAGCCGAAAACTGACTGTCATGATGCGGCGAGAGCCGGTCAGCTGTTCGGAGGTTGCAAATCGTTGGAGATTTAGTCCGCATCACGCGAAGAATTGGTACTGCCCGATCAGACACTTATAGCCCTCTAGTTCGGATACTAGGGGCTGCGCCCATGTTTTTATTGTTGCACTCCTATGGCTAAGTGAGGGTGTTATAGTCGCATAGTCTGGTTGCCTGGTTCGTTGCGCTAAACAACTCCTTCAAGGACCATCTAATTGGATCGAGATTGTTTATATTCCATCCAGAACACCCCCGTACTACCTATGAGGGGGCAGAAGCCGACGACTGGTTAACCCTTAGATTTCATACAACACGGCCGCACAGGAAGTAAAAATTTAAAAACATAACAGGCATTATATTGCATAAACACTTTCTTTTATCATACAAGGCGGAGGGAGCTCGCATACATTCATTCAAAGATAGTGTCTTTCGCACAGTGATCCGCAACAATGCGAGATCCCTCCAGGACACCATCAAAATACAACTCGGGTCGGCGGTGCTCCTTGCCCTTAGGTGGCCCCTCGGTCATTAGCTTCTTGGCATCCATCTTCGCCCAATGCGTTTTGACGCGGACAAAGGCCATCCGTTCACCTTCGATACAGACCGAATGCTTTATAACCTCAAGCCGGGGGAAGGCATCAACAAGCCGCTTCACAAGTCCGAAGTAGCTGCTAGGTATCGGCGCGGCAGGCCATAGTCGGACTATCAACTCCTTCATGGCTAGCTCGGCCGCCTTGTGCAGCTCGACCAGCTGTTTCAGCTGGTCGCTGGAAGACACCGGATGTTCGGGTCCAAGATATTGAGACCAGAACAACTTCTCCGTGGAAGTCCCTTCCCCGGCTCAATAGAACTCGGTAGCGTCTGATACGATGCGCGGCAAATCCGTAAACGCCCCTGGAGAGCACCAAATTCGGGTAAGTAAAAGGAACGCTTCATTCACAGACTTACTTTGCATAATGAAAGCCTTACCCGCCGCGATCTTCCGGGCCGCCTGGATTTCTTGAAGGGCGCTCTGGGCTTCGGCTCGAGCCTCTTGCATGCTCTGGAGGGCCTTCACAAGTTCGGACACTTGCATCTTAGAATCACGCTCCAAGGACTCGTACTTCTTGACGGCGTCCTGGAGCTCTTGCTGAACCTTGCCGACCCGGGCCTCGTGCTTCTCGCGCGCGGTGCGTTCCATGGCTGCTTTGTCCTCGGCCTTCTCTAACGCCTTCTTGAGGGCCGCCACCTCGGTCGTGGCCCCTAATAAATTCATGGCACTTTAGTCAGCATGAACCATTCATCCTTCCTAAATATACACGCAGGTTACTGCATACCTTTGCTGTCCTCCAGCTGCTTCTTCATGAGGCCGAGCTCTTTCTCGGCCCGCTCCAGGTTCTGCTTCAGTCCGGAGACCTCCGCAGTGTGAGCGACAGCATCCAGCAGCGATGCCTGCTTATTCACATAGACATCTTATGTTAGACTCGTGCGAAAATTATTTTGATCCCCTGTTCGGCTTTTCCTTTCCGGACACCAAACAGAGAATCAGGGGCTACTGTCCACATTGTGATATTTTTTCTACAATTGTTACCTCAAAGCCTGTTAAAAGGCTAGTGCAGGCCTCGATCAGTCCGCCTTTGGCGGACTAAACCTTTTCGATCACCGTACCCATGAGGACACGGTGCTCATCCATAATGGAGGCGCCTCACAGCGCTTCCAGCAGATTATCCGGTGCCTCTGGTTGGACAGAGGTCACCGGTGGAATAGACACACCTCCTCCTTTTGGGGAAGGCCGTTCGCTGGACTCCGGAGCTGTGTAGGTCTCCGGAATGGTATCCGGCTAAGGGCCAAATGGAACTTGGCCCCCATTGCCAGTCCCCATGGGGGGCTTTTCCCCCATGTGTCCGGCAGCCGAGGAGTCATCCTAGGGCGCCACCTTAACAATTTCTAGAATCTCCCCATGGTCTGGGAAGGTCCTTTGGGACGCCACCTCGTCATCACCCTTGGGTGAGGCAGAGTGAGCGGGTGGCGGAGACATGCTAGCCATCTCCTTTGAGTCTAGCGAACCCTTTGTCGAGGATCGCGGGGAGCCATCGCGGGCCGGACTATAATGGCATAGTTTAAACATATTAATATTATAAACTACAAAGGCCATGTATTGGGAGGTGCATAGGGTTTTGGTACTTACGAGGCAGCCCGAGGCTTGGTCCGGGGCATTCGCTCTGGACTGCTTTCGACATCCCATGTGGAGTTATCCGCAAGGGAGCCCTTCCCCCTCTTGGGCGCCTTCGCCTCCATATTTGTGGAGACCTCTCTTTTCTTCTTTCCTCCTCCGAGGAAGCCGCCTTTTTCTTCCTCCTCGCCGTCGTCTTTGGCGACCGAAGAGTCAGTATCGTCTTCGGACAACATATCCGAAGCACCCTTTCGGCGAAGGCCACTCCTACTCCCTTTGGCCGTCTTCTTGGCCTTCTTCTCCGGCACATCATAAGGTGCTAGAAATAGCATCTTCGTTAGGAGTGGGGTTTCCTCATCTTCGGGAAGTGGAGCTGGACAATTAATCCGCCCCGCTATGTCGATCCAGGCCTGAAAATTGATAGGAAGGCTTAGACTCCTTCCCAAAATATGCTAGTAAAGGCTATACCTTTAATACATGAAAGAGCTTACCGAATTGGCCTGGCGCTTTAAGCTAAGCCCACGATCTTCGGTCGTGGGTGGTGGTGTCTCGCCGGCCTTGAAGAGCACTTCCCAGATATCTTCGTGTGTTGTGCCGAAGAGCTCTAGTAGCGTCTGGTGCTTGGCCGGATCGAACTCCCACAAATAGCAAGTCCGGCGTTGGCACGGAAGGATCTGACGAATGAGCATAACCTGGATCACGTTGACGAGTTTGATCCTCTTGGTTATCATGTTCTGAACGCACGTCTGGAGCCCAGTCAGCTTGCTAGAAGAGCCCAGGCAAGGCCCTTCTCTTGCCAGGAGGTGAGCCGTAGCGGAGCTCCAGATCAAAATTCGAGGGCCGCCTCCCAGTTGGTGTCACACGGCTCGGTGATGTAGAACCACCCCGACTGCCACCCCTTCACCGTCTCCACAAAGGAGCCTTCGGGCCATGTAACATTGGGCATCTTTCCCACCATGGTGCCTCCACACTCTGCTTGTTGGCCTCTCACCACCTTCGGCTTTACATTGAAAGTCTTCAGCCATAGGCCGAAGTGAGGCGGGATATGGAGGAAGGCCTCACAAACGACTATGAATGCCGAGATGTTGAGGATAAAGTTGGGGGCTAGATCATGGAAGTCCAGCCCGTAGTAAAACATCAGTCCATGGACAAACGGGTGGAGAGGGAATCCCAGCTCACGGACGAAATGTGCGAGAAACACAATCCTCTCATGGGGCACTCGGCTAGGGATGATTTGTCCTTCGGTCGGGAGATGGTGAACGATCTCCTTGGCCAGGTATCCGGCCTCTCGAAGCTCCTTGATGCCTTTCTTCCTAACAAAAGAAGCCATCCACTTGCCACCAGCTCCGGATCAGGACATGGTTGGAGTGTTTTCTCCAGCGGGGAAGTTAGCGCTTGGGCGCTGGATCTCTAGAATGGATGGGCAGAGGAAGGAGAAGGCAGGGGTGAGTGAGGACAAATCCTTACCCCCTTATAAAAGCCGTCAATATCAAACGCCTTCCTGCTTGCCTTAAAACTCGCCTATTCCCGAGGGCTGTGTAAACGACACGGTTGGGTTACCCACACCCGTATTGATGAGAATCCCGTAATAAGGGGACACGATCTCTGCTTAGACAAGACGTGCCAATGGAAACCGCATCTCGAAACACGAGATGGCAGACAAAACGGTTCGATATAGTGACCGGGCAGACGTGATGTCATATTGTAAAAAAGTTGTCAGCAGATTGGATTCGTAAAATATTATATTCTCTCTATGATTGAGTGGTGTGTGTTACAGGTCCGGACATGATCAATTCATCTGAAGATTATTTTGAAGTTCAGAAGGAGGAACCTGCCTTGCAATGCCGAAGACCGAACTACGCACCAGATATCTTGTCATTGAAGCCAGGTTTGGGGGCTACTGAGGGAGTCCTGGACTAAGGGGTCCTTGGGCATCCAGCCTGTTAGCCATGGGCCAGACTGATGGACTGTGAAGATGTGAAGACCGAAGACTGTACCCGTGTCCAGACGGGACACTCCTTGGCGTGGAAGGCAAGCTTGGCGACCAGATATGTAGATTCCCTTCTTTGTAACTGACCTTGTGTAACCCTAGATCCTTCCGATGTCTATATAAACCGAAGGACTTAGTTCGGATAGGCCAGATTCATTATCATAACCATACAAGCTAGAACTCTAGGGTTTAGCCATTACGATCTCGAGGTAGATCAACTCTTGTAATACTCGTATTCATCAATATCAATCAAGCATGACGTAGGGTATTACCTCCATAGAGAGGGCCCAAACCTGGGTAAACATCGTGTCCCCTGTCTCCTGTTACCATCGACCTTGGACGCATAGTTTTGGACCCCCTACCCGAGATCCGCCGGTTTTGACACCGACAAGGGTCAGTTCATTTTGATCGTTGCATGATCCACCACGTGGACTAGTAGTGCTAGTTGAATCTTCATAATTCATTGACCATGTCTTGGTTTCCGTAGTGCAAAGCTAACATTCAATTAGATTAGCAGAAGTAGTTCTTTAAGGGAAAACAACTTTCAACAAAGTAGAGTTACAGCAGCCGACAAGGCACTGAATTAAAAAAGAGAAGAAGAATTCTCCCTGTGTGATGCAAGGGTACGGTAGCTGTAGGCTCGCCGCGGTCACTATGTGCCCGTGGCTGTGTACTACATGTGCGGCCAACAGTAAATAGATTTTACTGGACGCCCACGATGCTCAGGGATCTCGAAGGTCGGCCGGTTACACATGTTCATGTCGACAAGACAATTTGATGGATGGGCTTGAACCTCGAAAGATGCGGTGGCGACGTGGACTCCGATCTGCCAACAAATACGTATGAACCGCAGTACCAACTCACAAGGAAAATTTGTATGGAATCGATCTGAAAAGATAGAACCTGATTACACCGCCGTTGAAACTCTTTCGATCTTGATTGGCAAGCTCGAAACAGATGTAGATGAAAACAACTCATCGAACCATAACGATCACCTAGCCGGCTCTCAATGAAAGCACCAATATCGGGTCTATATCTGGCATATCTCGCAGCAGGGGTCCTAAGCTAGGCGTCTTGAAGCGATGGTAACATGGACACAGGTTTTACCCAGGTTTGGGCCCTCTTGATGGAGGTAAAACCCTACGTCCTGCTTTTGATTATATTCATATGGGTGTAGTACATAGTACATATGTCTACCACGAGACTGTAATAATGAATATCAGATTGTCTATTGACTAGCCTGGCCTCGGTTTATATAACACACCAGAGGCCTAGGGTTTAGGAGAGTCCTCGTCTTGTGCGCCAAGTCTTGTGGGATCTTCCTTGTATGCGGCATGGGCTGCCCGAAGTGGCCCATGAGTGAACCGCCATGGGGGGTCCTCGGCCCAATCCAGCTGGTCGGGAGATGACGTGGTGAGTACCCCCTAGTCCAGGACACCGTCAATGGCTCCACTAGATACTGCCATGTGTATCTTATGAAATCTAAGGATGAAGCTTTGAACTTTTTCAACATCTATAAAGCTGAAGTGGAAAACCAACTTGATCATAAAATCAAGAGGCTTGGGCTCTACCATGGTGGAGAGTATTTTTTACAATGAATTTGATTATTTTTGTGCGGAACATGGTATAATCCATGAGAGGACTCCTCCCTACTCACCTCAGTCAAATGGGTTAGCCGAAAGAAAGAACCATACTCTAACTGATTTGGTTAATGCCATGTTAGACACATGGGGACTCTCCAAGGAATGGTGGGGGGAGGCGATATTGACTGCATGCCACGTCCTAAACCAAGTTTCCACATAGAACAAAGAGATAACTCCATTCGAGGAATGGGAGAAGAAAAGGTTAAAACTCTCTTATCTATGAACCTGGGGTTGTTTGGCGAAAGTCAATGTGCCAATTTCAAAGAAGCGTAAGCTTGGACCAAAAACCGTGGATTGTGTTTTCCTGGGATATGCTTTTCATACCATTGGCTATAGATTCTTGGTTGTACAATCTTAGGTATCTGACATGCATGTCGGTACAATCATGGAGTCGAATGGTGCAACTTTCTTTGAAGATATCTTTCACATGAAGGATACGACTAGCTCGTCAAATCAGCAGATGCCCAGTTCATCGAATCAGGAATTAGTTACGATTACTAAACCTACCATTTTGATGGAACGCTCTGCAAATCCTGTGGAGAAGAACAATGAAGTTCCTACTAGGAACAAGAGACAGAGGACTGCAAAGTCCTTTGGTGATGATTTTCTTGTGTCTCTCATGGATGACACTCCCATTTCTATTTCAGAGGCCTATGCATCGGAAGATGCTGACTACTGGAAGGAAGAGGTCCTAGTGAGATGGATTCCATCTTGGAAAATGAAACTTGGGAGATAACTGATCATCCTTATGGGTGCAAACCTATAGGTTGCAAATTGGTATTCAAGAAGAAGCTTAGGCCTGATGGTACTATCGAGAAGTACAAGGCACGGCTCATGGCCATGGGTTATACCCAAAAGGAAGGTGAAGACTTCTTTGATATTACTCACATGTGGCTCGAGTGATCACTATTCGAGTACTACTTTCATTAGCTGCCTCACATGGTATTCTCATTCATCAAATGGATGTTAAGACTGCTTTCCTAAATGGAGAGTTGGAAGAGGAAATTTATATGCAACAACCAGATGGGTTTGTAGTAGATGGTCAGGAAGGAAAAGTGTGCAAGTTGCTGAAGTCTTTGTATGGACTTAAGCAAGCACCCAAGCAATGGCATGAGAATTTTGAAAGAACTTTAATAGCTACAAGCTTTGTTGTAAACGAAGCCGATAAATGTTTGTACTATCGCCATGGCGGGGGCGAGGGATTTATCCTTTGCTTGCATGTTGATGACATACTAATTTTCGGGACAAATTTGAATGTTTTTTGACTAAACACTATGAGGCAAAAGCCCCACAGGCATTTATTAAAACAAGGCCCCAAGTCTTACAAAAAAGAAAATAGGAAGTAGTAGCTAGCTAGGTGTTTAGAATTCCTACCTACAAAAATACAACAAGATATTTACAAATATACAAGAAACAACCATGTCAGATGGATCATGGCAGAGCATTGATCCATTGAAGGAGCACATGTTTGATTGAATCCTTCATCCTATGGGAGTGCAAGGTGATGTCATGGATAAACTTGGCCTTCCATCCACCAAAAGTTAGTCTGATGTGCCTGGAAATTTTATCATTCCTCGTAGTCCAGATACTCCATGAAGTGAGGTCAACTACTTCAAAGAAGAAAGGGTTCTGAAAACCCCTCTTAGTAGCCAAAATACATTCTCTAGGAGATAACCCCACATACCATTTGATCTGCAGATAGTTCTAGACTCTGTTACTGAATGTGCACCTGAAGAAAAGATGATCTCTATCTTCATGTAACTGAGCCACACACATGGGGCATAAATTGTCATCCTCCTCAGACCTCCAATGCTTTCTAAGAAGAATGTCTCTTGTTGAGTCTATCATTCAACACCAACCATGCGAAGACCTTAATTTTCATAGTGTACTTGCTCTTCAAAATCCATTTACAGGGATCATCATCTGGTAAATTTGCGTGTGCCAGTGTATAATAACTTTTGGTAGTGTAAGAACCTTTACCAGGTGTCCATGACTAGGAGTCAGGTTCATGGGGATTCCTCTACAATCCATGTAAGGCAGTATTAAGAGATACCAGCTCATCCATTTATTCATGAGATATGGGCAGTTGAAAATATGTGGCAATGTCAAGATCTTCAATAAAATCCTTGACTGAAATTTTATCATCAAGTGTAAAAGAGAAAAGTCTTGGGAACCTCTCCTTGATAGGCATATGACATCCATCCAAGCTCCAAGTATCATGCCAGAACAGAGAACTATTTCCATCATTGATTGTGATGATAGAATGTGACCTATAAACCTCATTTAAGTTCATGATGTCCCTCCATCATGAAGAGCCACACTGAACTATTGCATGGGGAACCACTCCATTATAGTAAGTGTCCCAGATCAGAGAGACCCAAGGTATATCAGCCTTATTATAAAACTTGTGTAGATGTTTAGTGAGCAAGGCTTTGTTCTGAATTGCAAGGTTGATAATACCCATGCCTCCTTTATCTTTTGGTTTACATACCGTTGGCCAAGCTGCCAAAGATTGCTTTGAGGTATCAGAATTTTCTCTCCATAAGCATTGCCTCATTATTCTTTCCAATTGTTTTATAATAGCACCAGGTAGACTAAGACTACAAAGGAAATAAATAGGCATAGAGGAGAGAACTGACTGTAATAGCTGCAGTCTAGCACCTTGGGGTAGCAGTGAGGAACTGGCAGAGAGTCTCCTTTCAACTCTATCAACAATAGGTACCAGCTCTTGAACTCTGGCTTTGGTAGTGCCCACAAGCAAACCCAGGTAAGTGAAAGGCAGTGTCCCAACCTGGCAGCCAAAAACTGCAGCCAATCTGATTGCTTCATCAGGTGCAACATTGATGGGAAAAATGCAAGACTTATGGAAGTTCACCTTTAATCCAGTTGATTTAGAAAAAGCAGCCAGCGTGTTCTTGAGAGCTCGCAGTTGGGCCTCATCTGCTTGAACTATCAACAAAGTATCATCAGCATATTGAACAATTGGGAAATCTGGGTCATTAGATGGTATTGGAAGTGAAATGGGTCCTTGTTGGAGCATTTTATTAACCACAGATTGCAGCAAATCAGCAGCAATAACAAAGAGAGGAGGTGACAATGGATCTCTGTAACGCCCCGAGACCGATGTGCCAGGTGTCCTCCAGTTATTCGCTGTTGTTGTGTTGTCATTGCTTGCGTGTCATGCATTGCATATCATGTCATCATGTGCATTGCATCATCATGTTTTCAAAACTTGCATTCGTCCGGGTCTCCCAGTTCCTTCCGTGGTCCGTTCTGAGGCCAGACTCACTTGCACGCGCCCGCGGCACGTCCGAAATATTATTTTATAAGTGGCCGGAAAATTTTGTCGGAATGGGATAAGCGTTGGTGTGCGGTCTTGTTATAGTGTAGGTAGACCGCCTGCCAAGTTTCATCGCAATCGGAGTTCGTTTGACGCCCCAATGATTAACTATAGTGGCAGTATAGCCGGTCTAATGTCAGACGTTTTCGGTCTTCGAAAACAGTCGCCGGGCCTCCCTCTCTTCTCTTCTCTCAGCTAGAGACCGTCTACACAGCCCATGACCTACCGCCAGGTCCAACCTAACCTCTCTCGTTAGCCCGCGGCCCTCCTCGCGCGCGCGTCCGAAAATTGTCCCGGACCCGACCCGAGCAGTCGTCACCGTCGTGTCCCGATCATCCCCAAACATCTACAAAACGTCACCGTTTTCTTATTTGGGCTTCCTAACCTTTGTATCTCGGACCATCCGATTTTATCGGAGGGACCAAATAGTCTAACATTTAATCCCCTGCTATATAAACCTGCCTAACCCTAGAATTTAGAAGCCCTGTCACATCCTCCCAGCCGCCGCCGCCACCCACTCACAATTCCCCTCGGGATCGTCCCGATCCAGTTCCACCCGAGACGAATCGAGCCTCCACTTTCTCCTCGTTTCCCCTCCCGTCCAACCACCGCCGTCGCCCAAATCCTACAGGAGCCAGAGCTCCTCTGCCCGTGCGCCTACCTCTCCCGTAGCTCCCATGGCGCCGGGACGCACCTCGACCCCGTCGTCGACCCAGCCGCTGCCGGCGAGCAACAGCAACCAGCAGACCATCCCGAGCAGCAAAAGGAGAACGAGCTCCCATGGCCGCCGCCGAGCCGCCCGAGCACCTCCTCCTCCTCCCGTCGCCGGCGACCGCGTCACCAGGACCCCGCGCCTGCAGACTCGCGCACAAGCTCCTCTGCTTCCTCACGCGCCACGACAAGAAGCAGCACCACCGGGGCCCTTGCATCATCGAGCACCACCAGGACCAGCCCCGGTGCCACTCCGGCCGCCCGAGCACCTCGTGCTTCTCCTCGTCGCGCCTCCTCCCCTGCGCCTCGACTTTGTTGGAGACCAGCTCCCTTCCTCCTTTTTCCTTCCTTCTTTTCCTTCTCTCTACGCGCTCAAGCTCTCTCATGTTTTCTCTTCTTCACAGGGAACCGCGCCTCCATGATGCCGCCACCTCGTCCCCGTCGTCCGTCAGCTCGTCGCCGCCCCGGGCCAAGCGCCTGCAGCCGCGCCCCCACCTTCACCCACCGCCGGCGAGCAGAGCCGCCGGACCGCGTCGCCGCGCTGCCGTTTCAGGCCGTCCTCCGCCCAAGTCCCGCTGCTGCCTTTCTGTCCAGCACCGCCGCTGCTCTATTTTCTGGCGAGCAGAGGGATGCGCTAGATGCAGTGCATCGCCGATGTCCAGATCGAGAGAGGAGCAAGGTCGCCCGGTCCAGCCTGCGCGTTGACTGCGCCACCCTGCTTCGACCGACCTGCGAGGCCCAGCACCGCTTTCGGCCTGCCCGGCCTCCTGTTCTACCGACTGGGCCTCAGCCCGAAGTGAGAGCCCCAGCGCCCCTTTTTTTCTTTATTTTGTTGGGCCTGCTCCAGTTTTAGTTTCGGTCCAGTGTAGCCTTTTTTTCAGATCTGTGAATTAGTCAATTTCCAGGGATTTGCACTTTTGCAGATCAGCCCCTAAACTTCATGCATTTCATTACTCACAAACGGTGCATCATATGTAAAAACTTTAAATATGAAACTTTCTTAGAATTTCGTCTAGTTTAATAATTTGCCACTTTCATCTATGTTTGAAATGCTTAAAAATGATGTTTGGTTAAATTTACTCCCATGCCATGTTGAAATGCTTTAATTCATAACTAAATAACCGTAACTCCGAATTTAATAAACTTTATATGTAAATGGGGTGGAAAAATTCCTAGTTTAACATGGTGACTTTACTTTGCATGTTTAACAACTCTAAAATATGGTTTAAGGCAGAACAGTACCAAACCTTAAAATATGCATATGGGGTTTTACCGGAATTGTTGTTCGTTGTTTCCGGCCTCATTTAAACTTGCCTAGATAGGTAGTTTTGTTGTGCTTCACCCCTTGCCATGTTAATCAACATTTAATATTATTGGGTACATAAACGAGACTGAACTAAATAACTTGTCGTGGTGTTTCGTCAATATGCACCATTGCATATTGAGCTCCACTTAATTTGTAGGATTGCTTGTGCACTTTTGCCATGACATGCTTCATTAAACCGGACATGCATCATACTTGGTTGTGCATCATGCCATGTTCATGTGTTGGTTGTTTACTATGTTGTTTGCTTCTTTCCGGTGTTGCTTCTTCGGGGTGGTTCCGATAACGTCGCGTTTGTGAGGATCCGTTGGCTACATCCGTTTATCTTCTTCATGGACTCGTTTCTTCTTCCTTGTGGGATTTCAGGCAAGATGACCATACCCTCGAAATCACTTCTATCTTTGCTTGCTAGTTGCTCGTTCTTTTGCTATGCCTATGCTGCGATACCTACCACTTGCTTATCATGCCTCCCATATTGTAGAACCAAGCCTCTAACCCACCTTGTCCTAGCAAACCGTTGTTTGGCTATGTTACCGCTTTGCTCAGCCCCTCTTATAGCGTTGCTAGTTGCAGGTGAAGATTGGAGATCGTTCTTTGTTGGAACATTGTTTATTGTTGGGATATCATTATATTATCTTGTTATCTTAATGCATCTATATACTTGGTAAAGGGTGGAAGGCTCGGCCTTTTTGCCTAGTGTTTTGTTCCACTCTTGCCGCCCTAGTTTCCGTCATATTGGTGTTATGTTCCCAGATTTTGCGTTCCTTACGCGGTTGGGTAATAATGGGAACCCCTTGACAGTTCACCTTGAATAAAACTCCTCCAGCAATGCCCAACCTTGGTTTTACCATTTGCCACCTAGCCTCTTTTTCCCTTGGGTTTCCGGAGCCCGAGGGTCATCTTATTTTAAACCCCCCCGGGCCAGTGCTCTTCTGAGTGGTGGTCCAAACTAGAGTCCTGTGCGGCGCCCCCTCGGGGAAACTCGAGGTTTGGTTTTAGTTGTATGGAGCGCTCATCTGAGTGTGCCCTGAGAACGAGATATGTGCAGCTCCTATCGGGATTTGTCGGCACATTCGGGCGGTGTTGCTGGATTTGTTTTAACTTGTCGAAGTTGTCTTGTAGAACCGGGATGCCGAGTCTGATCGGAATGTCCCAGGAGAAGGTATATCCTTCGTTGACCGTGAGAGCTTGTCATGGGCTAAGTTGGGACTCCCCTGTAGGGATTTGAACTTTCGCAAGCCGTGCCCGTGGTTATGGGCAGATGGGAAACTGTTAATGTCCGGTTGTAGATAACTTGAACCTTAACTTAATTAAAATGAATCAACTGCGTGTGTAACCGTGAGGGTCTCTTTCCGGCGGAGTCCGGGAAGTGAACACGGTGTTGGAGTTATGCTTGACGTAGATTGTTCTAGGATCACTTCTTGATCATAGTTTCACGATCGTGCTTTGCCTTCTCTTCTCGCTCTCTTTTGCGTATGTTAGCCACCATATATGCTAGTCGCTTGCTGCAGCTCCACATCATACCTTTACCTTACCCATAAGCTTAAATAGTCTTGATCGCAAGGGTGTGAGATTGCTGAGTCCCCGTGACTCACAGATACTTCCAAAACCAGTTTGAAGGTGATGTTGAACCGTGCAGATGACGCAACCAAGCTCAAGAAGGAGCTCTATGAAGATCATGTTCTTTATGTTGTTCCGTTTTCTAGTTGGTCAGTAGTGGAGCCAAGTTGGGGTCGATCGGGGATCTATGTAGCATTTGGGGTAGTCTTCTTTTATTTTGGTACCATAGTCGGACCATGAGTGATTGGATGATTGTAATTTTATTTATGTACTTTGTGTGACGTGGTGAGTGTAAGTCAACTATGTATCTTTCCCCTTATTATCTATTTACATGGGTTGTTGTGAAGATTACCGTACTTGCGACATTGCTTTCAATGCGGTTATGCCTCTAAGTCGTGCTTCGACACGTAGGAGATATAGCCACATCGAGGGCGTTAAAATCTCCTTGCCTTACACCTCTTTTACAAATAAACTGCTTGCCTGGAACACCATTGAGGAGGATGGAAGAAGATACATAAGAAAGGAGCTCCTTAATCCAACCAACCATTTTGCATCAAAACCTTTGTATTTCAACATGAGCAAGATCATATCATGTTCAACAGTGTCAAAGGCTTTAGCAAAATCAAGCTTGAGGATGAGAATTGGTCTCTTAGATTGATGACACTAATGAATATATTCCAAAATCCATGCAATGCAGTCTTGAATGGACCCGGAATTAAGAAAACCATATTGATTCTTATGGATGCATTTAAGAATAAATTTTTGCAACCTATTTGCCTGGAGTTTAGTGAGGAACTTGAGGCAAGTGTTTGTGAGAGAGATTGGCCTATAATCATTTGGCCCCTTAGGAGATATAATTTTTGGGATGAGTGTGACCAAGGACCCATTTATACTCTGGAGGGTAATTCTTCCTTCATAGAAGTCAGTAATTAAATTGAGGAAATTATCCTTAATTATATGCCAACATCTCTTTACAAACAACCCAGTAAAACCATCTGATCCTGGTGCTCTGTCTTGTGGTAAGTGCTTCAATACCTCATTTATTTATTCTTTAGAGAAAGACCCTGGCAGACTCTCAAGCCCAAGGACAGGCTGAATCAAATCCTCCAAATCAAACAACATGTCAACCCCACAGGAAATCCCCACTCTATCTTTATATGAAGACCAAAGAAGTCCAGCCATAGCATTGTGGGAGGACAATAACAAACCATAATCATTAACTAAATTGGAAATTGTATTTCTTCTAAACCTCTTAGTCACCATTGCTTGAAAGAACTTGGAGTTCTCCTCCCCACTTTAATCCATCTGATGGTGCATCTTTGTTTCCAGTAAATATACTAAAGATGTAGAAGCTCTTCTAGATGCAACTTGATAATCTTTTTGAAGTTGAATTCTGGCCTAGATAGGGTCTTTGCTCTTCCAAATTATCAAAAGCTTGGATAACCACATTACAAGCATTCATTAGTAGTTTTAACCTTGATAGACCTGTGTGCCATTTTTTGAGATTAGTACTTAGCCTTTAGAATTTTTCAGTTAGTATGGTAGCTGGATTTGCCTTTTTTGTGGGAGCAGAACAAGAAAGCTAAACACACTCCATAAACCCAGGCATGTCCACCCAGTAATTCTCAAAACAAAAAAATATTTCCTTTGGGTATGGACGTGGAGATGGAGACCACACAAGGAACATGATCTGAGCTAGTCTTAGCTAGTGGATACACCATTGTATTTGGGTATTCCCCAGTCCATGTTGGTGTGGTAAAAAACCAATCTAGCTATTCCAGTACATGTGTTTCCTGCATATTTGACCATGTGTATGATCTTCCCTTCAAAGGCAATTCAATAAGACCCAGATGTCCAATAATTTGATTAAAAATGAACATATCATTGATATCACCCCCTGGCATATTTCCGTTATCCACATATCTGATAAAATTAAAATCTCCTAAGAATAACCAAAGATCATGTTGTGGGATTTGAATGTGATACAGCTAGTGCACAAAAGAATCTCTTAACTCTCCATGTCAGGGTCGATAAACATTAACCAAAGTCCATTTTTAGTTATTACGGGCTGAGGTGAAATTTATGATAATACCAAAACTTTGAACTTCAACTAAGGCACCAGTTAAAGCAGAAGAACACCATAACACAATAATTCCACTAGAAGCACCCACAGAGGGTGAATAAGCAAAGGTATCAAATCTTTTGGGGCAAAATTTCCTGATAGATCTTTGGTCAAAGAAATCACACATTGTTTCCTGTAAGAAAACAACAGAACATTGGCTTTCTTCAATTTTGGCTCTCACAACCTGTCGGTGTCAAAACCGGCGGATCTCGGGTAGGGGGTCCCGAACTGTGCGTCTAAGGCGGATGGTAACAGGAGGCAGGGGACATGATGTTTTACCCAGGTTCGGGCCCTCTTGATGGAGGTAAAACCCTATGTCCTGCTTGATGAATATTAATGATATGGGTAGTAGAAGAGTAGATCTACCACGAGATCAAGGAGGCTAAACCCTAGAAGCTAGCCTATGGTATGATTGTTGTTCGTCCTACAGACTAAAACCCTCCGGTTTATATAGACACCGGAGACGGCTAGGGTTACACAGAGTCAGTTACAATGGTAGGAGATCTACATATCCGTATCGCCAAGCTTACCTTCCACGCCAAGGAAAGTCCCTTCCGAACACGCGACGAAGTCTTCAATCTTGTATCTTCATAGTCCAGGAGTTCGGCCGAAGGTATAGTCCGGCTATTCGGACACCCCCTAATCCAGGACTCCCTCAGTAGCCCCTGAACCAAGCTTCAATGACGACGAGTCCGGCGCGCAGATTGTCTTCGGCATTGCAAGGCAGGTTCCTCCTCCAAGTACTTCATAGAAGATTTTGAACACAAAGGTAGTGTCCGGTTCTGCAAAATAAGTTTCCACATATTGCCATGGAGAGAATAATATTTACACAAATCTAATCTGCTGACATATTCCGTAGCGTGACATCACACCATGGCCAAGTCTTTATTCGAATCGTTTTACTGTCCCACCTCAGCGCGTTTAGCGAGGCGGTTTCCTTGGCACGTCTTGTCAAAGCAGAGATCGTGTCCCCTTACTCCGGGATTCTCATCAATACGGGGTGGGTAACCCAACCGCGCCATTGATTACGGCGCTCGGGAGATAAGCGAGTTTTAGCAGGCTGGTGGGGACGCATAGTCGCGTCGGCCCATATAAGGGGATAAGGATCCACCTTTTCATCCACGCCTTCTTCCTCCTTTGCCTATCCATCTCCGCGCACTCGAGCTCCAGCGCCCAAGTCCGCACACCTCACCTCAACCTTCTCCAACCATGTCCGGAGCGGGAGGCAAGTGGATGGTATCCTCCGTCACGGAGGGACACATCAAAAAACTGAGGAAGGCCGGATACTTGTCTAACGACATTGCGCACCGGCTTCCCGAAGAGGGGTAGCTCATCCCCACCCCTAGGCCCCATGAGAGGGTGGTGTTCCTCCCCCATTTACTCCGCGGACTGGGTTTCCCTCTCCACCCATTTATCCGGGGGCTCATGTTCTACTATGGCCTGGATTTCCACGATCTGGCCCCGAACTTTGTCCTCAACATCTTGGAGTTTATCCTCGTGTGCGAGGCTTTCTTCTGCATCCGCCCCATTTCGGCCTATGGCTCAAGACTTTCAATGTCAAGCCGAAGGTGGTGCGCGGCACCCAGGCGGAGTGCGGAGGCGCCATGGTGGGCAAGATGCCCAATGTCCTATGGCTCAAGGGCTCCTTCGTGGACTCCCTAAAGGGGTGGCAATCGGGGTGGTTTTACATCACCGAGCCGCGCGACCCTGAATGGGTCGCAGCCCCCGAGTTTCGATTCGGACCCCCTACGCGGCTCACCTCCTGGAAAGAGGTGGGCCTGTCGTGGGGTAAAGAAGGAGAGCTGACCGGACTCCAAACATGCGTCCAAACCCTGGTGGACAAGAAGCTCAAACTTGTCAACGTAGTCCAGGTTATGCTCATCCGCCGGATCCTCCCGTGTCAGCAACGGGCTTTCAACCTATGGGAGTTCGACCCGGCGCAGCGCCGAACTCTGAGCAGGCTCTTCGACACGACGTACGAAGATGCCTGGAAGGTGCTTTTCAAGGGCGCCGAGGCCCCCGCATCTGCTACCGAGGATCGTGGATTCAGCACGCAGTGTCACGCTCGTGCGGTAAGCTATTTTTACCTTTTACAGGATATTAGTTTTTCATAGTTTGACTCCATGCGGGATCTAAGCTCCCTTACCTTTGACAGGATTGGCGGGAGACGTCTGGACAGATCAACTGTCCGGCTCCTTTGCCCGAAGGCCCAGCGGATGCTCGCTTGGCGAAGCTGCTGGTTCCGGCACCCTATGTGGTGCCGGAGAGGAAGGCCAAGAAGACGTCCACGGGGACTCGAAAGAGTGCCCGGCGCCTGGAGGTCTCGAATTCATCATCCGACGACTCCAAGATGCAGTCCTCCCGTGAAGACGAGGAGGAGGAAGAAGAGACCTCTCCCCCTCCAGCGGGGGGAGGGAAGAAAAGGAAGGCCGCCCCAACTGGGGAGGCCGAAGGGTCCAAGAAGGGGAAGACCCCTCCTCTGGACTACCCCACCAACGCCGACGACGGCAAAGAGGAGTGGCCGCACAGGGCCAAGCCCCTGGCGAGATCGTAAGTATCCGGATACCAGAGTGATTCATAGTATTCCCCCATTGCACAGCTTTTCCTTACATCGAACATGTTTATGCAGTCCGCCCAAGGCCGGGCTCGATGAGTCGTCGAGCGGCTCCCTGGATTCGTCGGATGTGAATTCACTTCCGATGGCTACCTCCTCCCACCCTACGGACGACGCCGAGGTGGCGTCCCAACAGGTTCCAAGCCAGGAGGAGGTGGTCCTGGAGGCGCCGCAAGGCGACCTCCCAGACTCCAGGCGTAAAGGGGATAGAACCCCCAAGGGCTCCAAGTCCGGCCTTGATCCGGACACCGCGCCGGAACCTTTAACGGTTCCAGACTCCGGTAGGCAGCCTCCTTTCAAGAGGAGAAAGCCTACCGAGCCTGTGACCTCCGTCCAACCGGAGGCACCGGACAATTTGCTGGAGGTGCTTAACGGCGCCTCCATCGACGAGGAGCACCACACTGTTATGAGTGCGGTGATCCAGAAGGTTCAGTCTGCCAAGAGCGGACTGACTGAATCCTGTGCCAGCCTTCTAACAGGCTTTGAGGTAAGTAAAAGATATGTAAAAATATTACCGCATAGACAGTAGCCCCTGATGCTCTATTTGGCGTTCGGAAAGAAAAGCCGAATATAGGATCTAATAACGTTCGCAGGAGTCTAATAAAAGTAAGTCAATATGCGTATGCAGGCTTCGCTGCTAGCATCCGCCGCACTGACTGCAGAGGTGGGCACGTTGAAGCAGAACCTCGAGCGGTCCGAGCGAGAGCTCGGCCTAGCCAAGCAGCAGCTCAAGGAGAAGGAAGGTAAGAAATACCTGATTTAAATATGTGAAAGGTGCAATTGCAAAAAGTGACAGGATTAACGTGGCTATTGTAGGGGCCACAACTAAGGTGGCGACCCTTAAGCAAGCGCTATCCAAGGCCGAGAATAGGGCGGCCACGGAGCGCACCGAGCGGGAGAAGCATGAGACGCAGGTTGGCGAGGTGCGGCAAGAGCTCCAGGCTCTCAGGAAAAAACATGAGAGTTTGGAGCTTGACTCGAAGACGCGAGAGTCTGAGCTCGCGGCGGCCATTGAAGATGCCAAGTCTACCAAGGCCGAAGCCCAGAAGGCCCTCCAGGAGGTTGAGGAAATAAAAAGGATAGCGGCGGGTAAGGCATTCTTTATGCAAAGCAAGCATGTAAAGGTGAATTACTTGTTACTTACCCGAATCCGGAGCTCCCCAGGAGCATTCACAGACTTGCCCCGTAGCGTGTCGGATGCCGCCGCCTTCTACCGAGCCGAGGAGGAAAGCTTGACAGAGAAGGTGTTCTGGTCTCAGTATGCTGAGGCCGAACACCCGGTGCCCTGAAGAGACCAGCTGAAACAGCTGGTCGAGCTCCATAAGGTGGCCGAACAGGCCATGAAGGGCCTCATAGTCCGGTTGTGGCCTGGAAAGGCCATGCCTGGGAGCTACTTCGGGCTGGTGAGGTGGCTGGTGGAGGCTTATCCAAGGCTCAAAGTCATCAAGCGCTTCGTATGCATCGAGGGTGCCCGTAGGGCGCTTGCCCGTGCGAAGGTGCACTGGGGCAAGCTGGATGCTGAGAAGCTTGTGAAGGACGGGCCACCGCCGGGCAAGGAGCATCGCAAGCCCGAGATGTATTATGAGGGCGTTCTGAAGGGTGCCCGCCTTATGGCGGATGAATGTTCCAGGGATGTAATATTTCAGTAAACTCGCTCGTTTTGTCCTGTGCGCTGAAATCTTGTTCATGTGCGCTAAGAAATGCTTTTTGAATTTAAAATGTTACCTTCTGTGCGGCCGTTTATCAAATTTGAGAGATGGCGAGTCGTCGGCTTGTGCCCCCATGCCACGAGTGTTGGGGTGTTCGGGATAAACATGAGCGCTCTTTTTCCCATTCTTGGGTCCTTCGAGGGAGGCGCTCAACACAATGAACAAGGCAATCGGACTATAATGCTGGAACACTCTCACTTAGCCATAGAATTCTATAATTTTAAATTTCGGCGAAGCCCCTAGTGTTCGGAAGACCGAGTTCGGGGCGCTATCCACGCCTAGGCCGGACAAAGCCGACTCCTCGCTCTAAGCGGCATAAGTCTTTAGGGACTCGAAAACCTCTCGAACAGCGACCAGCTCTTGCCTCGTCATGACGGTCAGTTTCAGCTTTCTCTACTGAGGTGCTTAGCCCAGCTCAACTGGGGCACAATCGCAGTAGTTCTCCTAGTGCTACCTTAGCCGATATAACGGAACGTAAGGTACCAAAACATAGGAGCTGGGCAAACCCAACTATTGACCCAAGACATGATTCGGAGCCGATGCATATAATGCTATAAGTTCGAGGTGCCGCACTTGTGAAAGTGTTCAGACTTCTCACACCGTATTGTGGGGTACTTAAGCCCCTGGCGTATTGGCCGTACCAAAGTGTACGGATGCAACATGTCATTAATGAACATATATTCATAAAAAAGAGTAATGCGATAATAGACGGAAGCTATGCATTGTTTATTTAAAAAAGCTGCGATTAAAGCAGAACGATACAAATCGTGCAATAAGCAAAAGATGGGACTATTTAACATGTCCTTTCCAGGGGCGAGTTGCGGAATGTTAAGTGAAACAGGTATACTGCTCATTATAGAGACCACCTTAGAGTTCCATAGTGCGGCGTAGCTTTCTGCTTCCCTGGTTGTATAGTTTGTGCGGCAATTGTACTACCGGATAAGCCTTCCGAAGAATGGAGTCCTGAAAATAAGAGAAAATTAAGAAATCGGCAGCCCCTAGTGCGTTTTAAGCTGCGTTTCGGGCATGCCGTGATGGTGCCCCTCCCCCTGTGCCCATGGTATTTCCAGAGCGTAGTTATGTACGCGCAACACTGGTTTCGCAAGTTCGCGAGGGCTGGGTTTGGGGCCGCATTGCTACGCTTGCTCGGAACATGCCAGGCGGTCTTGTTGTAGGTTACTCCAGGCGCGCTTGACGGTGTCCAGACGTTTAATGGCCGTACTGGAGAATTGCCTTGAGAGGCTGCTTTGTACTTCTGCTGCGATAGCCGCCGTATGCTCCTCCGTTCGGAGAGAGCGTTCGGTGTTTCCATTGACTGTGATGACTCCTCGAGGGCCTGGCATCTTGAGCTTGAGGTATGTGTAGTGCGGCACCACATTGAACTTGGCAAATGCGGTTTGCCCGAGCAGTGTGTGATAGCCACTATGGAATGGGACTATGTCGAAGATTAACTGCTCGCTTCGGAAATTATCCGGAGATCCGAAAACCACTTCAAGTGTAACTGAGCCTGTACAGTTGGCCTCTACACCTGGTATGACGCCTTTAAAGGTCGTTGTAGTGGGTTTAATCCTTGAGGGATCGATGCCCATTACTTCATGTGTGAAGCATAGTGGGTGTGCGGCGCCTCTGTATTGGGCTATATCACGACGCAGCTCAAACGAGCTTTGTCTACTGTGTTCGGCCTGGCCGGATTTACTGTATCCGAAGTGACGATTACCGTCTCGTGCCGTGGGGCACCCACGCGATCCATAGATCGATCTTGTTTGCCTTGCCTTGTCCTCCAATATATCTCGCAGGTCTGGCCCATTTTCCCGTGCCTTGGTATTTTTTGAGCGGCCCGGGGTGCGGCTTGAGTGGAGGGCCAAGAGGCCTCTCTGTCGCGGCCATGGGGTGGCCAGTCGGCCGCATCATGCACTGGTGATGTAGGTTTAGGTGCTTCCTCCTCTAATCGGGGTAGCAACCTGCGCTTTGGGTAGCTCTTGGAAGGGCGTTCGAGTTCATACTCTTCGGCCGCGAGGACTTCAGTCCATCTGTCGGCTAGCAAATCTTGATCAGCTCTAAGCTGTTGCTGTTTTTTCTTGAGGCTGCTCGCCGTGGCCATAAGCCTGCGTTTGAAACGCTCTTGTTCGAGGGGATCCTCCGGCACGACGAATTCGTCGTCGTCGAGGCTTGCCTCGTCTTCGGAGGGAGGCATATAATTATCGTCCTCGACCTCTCTGTCTGCCGCTCTCTCATGAGGGCTGGCTTCTCCATCCTCCTGTGCTGAATCTTGCTGGAGGTGGTTGTCTTCGGCGCTGTCCGGGGTGTTATTATCTCCCGTGCCAGAATCACCATTTTTGCTTTGGCGGGATTTAGAGCGGCGCCGCTGACGCCGGCGCTTAGGTTGCTTCTTGGAGGGGTCATCCTCTGCTGTTCCATCGACATTGCCTTCTTTTGGGGTGTCCACCATGTATATATCATACGACGAGGTGGCTTTCCAGTGCCCTATAGGCGCTGGTTCTTGATCGTCTCCTACATCGGCGTCCATACCGTCGATATCTTCGGAGTCGAAGTCGAGCATGTCGGTTAAATCATCGACAGTGGCTACGAAGTGGGTGGTGGGGGGGCTTTGAATTTCTTCATCATCCGCACCCCAACCTTGCTGACCATAGTTCGGCCAGGGCTCTCCTGATAAAGAGAGAGACTTTAGTGAATTCAGAATATCACCAAAGGGCGAGTGCTGAAAGATGTCCACGGCGGTGAACTCCATGATCGGCGCCCAATCGGGTTCGATCGGTAGGGGCGCGGAGAGCTCGGAGTCTGGAGAGGAGTCCGGCTCCTTGGAGTCACGGGCTTCACAGAGAATAGGGCTGGTGTTCGGCTCGATCGCCGTAGAGATTGCAGCCCCCGAGCCGGTGTCCAACCACCCATCCTCAATTGGTGCAGTTGGCTCCAAATTAAGGGTTGGAGCTGATGCGGGTGCGGCCTCCAGGGCACTGTTCAGCGGCAGAACTAGATCATGCCCATCGTGACCGTGCGGCGCGCTCGGCTGCGGCTCGAATCCGTCAAAGATCAAGTCTCCGCGAAGGTCGGCCGTGTAGTTCAAACTTCCAAATCTGACCTGATGGCCAGGGGCGTAGCTTTCGATCTGCTCCAGATGACCAAGCGAATTGGCCCGCAGTGCAAAGCCGCCAAATACGAAGATCTGACCGGGGAGAAAAGTCTCACCCTGGATCGCATCGTCGTTGTTGATCGGAGGAGTCATCGGGCCTAAAAGTGACGACACAGAGGAACTCTCAATGAAAGCACCAATGTCGGTGTCAAAACCGGCGGATCTCGGGTAGGGGTTCCCGAACTGTGCATCTAAGGCGGATGGTAACAGGAGGCAGGGGACACGATGTTTTACCCAGGTTCGGGCCCTCTTGATGGAGATAAAACCCTACGTCCTGCTTGATTAATATTGATGATATGGGTAGTACAAGAGTAGATCTACCACGAGATCAAGGAGGATAAACCCTAGAAGCTAGCCTATGGTATGATTGTTGTTCGTCCTACAGACTAAAACCCTCCGGTTTATATAGACACCAGAGAGGGCTAGGGTTACACAGAGTCGGTTACAATGGTAGGAGATCTACATATCCGTATCACCAAGCTTGCCTTCCACGCCAAGGAAAGTCCCTTCCGGACACGGGACGAAGTCTTCAATCTTGTATCTTCATAGTCCAGGAGTCCGGCCAAAGGTATAGTCCGGCTATCCGGACACCCCCTAATCCAGGACTCCCTCACAACCCTTTGTCTAATTTCAGAATTCAGCCCTCTAACATTCCAACAGAGTACTTTCCAATCTTTATTAACAGATGCACACATTATAAAACTTGGAAAGATAAGGAGCCATACATAGTATCACATAATAATACTGGCACACATCATAATCAGAACACTGCAATAGATAGTTTAGATCATCCTCAGAACCCACTGAGCACTCACACAAGTTCGATAGAACATAGAAGAAACCCAAAAGAAAATAAATGACAGGACAAAGGGCCTACCTCCCTGAACTAAAACAAAGTATTTCACTTATAATTGGGCACATTGGTGTGGTGAGTCTTCTTGGGCTCAGCCATAAGCTGCTCCACTATCAGTTTCTCTGGCGGGATGCCCAAAGAAGCACCAAGATTCTGCATAACATTGATAGGAATGGGAGCAGGGCCCTCTTCTAACACCTTGGGACTGGGTTGATGATCATGTACCTCTTGGATCTTGGGCTTCTTAGCATGTGGTTGCTGAGGGAGTCCTGGACTAAGGGGTCCTCGGGCGTCCGGCCTGTTGGACATGGGCCAGACTGATGGGCTATGAAGATACAAGACCGAAGACTCTCACCCGTGTCTGGATGGGACTCTCCTTGGCGTGGATGGCAAGCTTGGCGTTCAAATATGAAGATTCCTTTCTCTGTATCCGGCTTTGTATAACCCTAGTCCCCTCCGGTGTCTATATAAACCGGAGGGGTTAGTCCGTAGGGACCATGATCAGAATCATATAGGCTAGACTTCTAGGGTTTTGGCCATTACGATCTCGTGGTAGATCAACTCTTGTAATACTCATATTCATCAAGATCAATCAAGAAGGAAGTAGGGTATTACCTCCATAGAGAGGGCCCGAACCTGGGTAAACATCGTGTCCCCTTACTCCTGTTACCATTGACCCTAGGCGCACAGTTCGGGACCCCCTACCCGAGATCCGCCGGTTTTGACACCGACATTGGTGCTTTCATTGAGAGTTCCGTTGTGTCATCATCAGAAGGTTTGATGGCTCCATCGATCATCTACAACAACGTTGTCCGGGGGGATGTCTTTCTTCCTGGCCAGATCTTCGTATTCGGTGGCTTCCCACCGCGGGCCAACTCGTTTGGCCATCTAGAGCAGATTGACATCCACGCCCCTGACTGTCAGGTCAGGTTTGGAAGCTTGAACTACATCGTTGATATCCGCAGAGACTTGAGCTTCGACGGATTTGAGCCCACAGCTGCTCCCTGCCACCGTGATGAACACGATCTAAATATGTCATCGGACCATACCCAGGAGATTGCGCCCTTAAGCGCTCTGGCCCTAGATCTGGAGCAGCTTGCATCATCCAAAGACGGGAAGCTTAACCCCGCCACGGAAGCCGCAGACTCAGCAGCGTTGGAGCCGCACATAGAGCCAACCTCGAGTGGGATCTGCGTCACCGGACCCCTAGATTCATCTTCGGCCACTGGTTCTGAACTACATGCATCCGTGTCCGCCGAGCCTTACCAGGCGCCGATCGTACAATTCAGTTCCGCGGACATCTTCCAGCACTCACCTTTAGGCGATGTGTTAAACTCATTAAAAACCCTCTCTTTAGCAGGGGACTTATAGCCGAATTATACCCGATTTGAACTGGGGCTGATGACGGTGAATTTCACTTCCCACCCACCTCCCACTTAATAGCCACTGTCGAAGATCTAACCGACATGCTTGATTACGACTCCAGAGACATTGATGGTATGGACGACGATGCCAAAGAGGAGCAGGCCCAAATCCCGCCATTTACCGGGCGCCAGACAGCCACCTCCTCCTATGACGTATACATGGTGGACACACCAAACGAGAATAGGGGTGATGACAAGGAAGATCCATCGAGGACAGGCCTCCTGAGATACAGCCAAAGCGCCGATGTCAGCGGCACCGCTCTAAGCAACGCCGCCGAAAAAACAGCAATACCGGCACAAACAATACTCTTGACGATGCCGAAGACAATGAAGACCCCGCTAAGCCAACTTCCGAACAGGACGAGTGGGAACATGGGCGAGTTAGCCCTGATGTACATGCCATGAACGAAGACCCGGAGGACAGTAACTACCTTCCGCTCTCCGAGGACGAGGTGAGCCTCGGCAACGAGGACTATTGGGGATATGACTATCAGATATGACCCGCCCAGAAGGGGCCGGGTCAACCACAATGACGTTTCACCTGTATGAAGCCCAAGAGTATACAAGGTGGTGGTTCATAGTTAGGCTTATGATAGGCCCAGGCCCAGGGGCGGCTTAGGGCCCGTAAATATAAAACGCCATGTATGAATAGACTTGTAATGTAAGGCATGTAAGATACGTCACCGAGCCGTACACGTTGTATGAGCCGATCGGGACTCTGTAGGCTGCATGGCGTCAACCTGTGTATATAAGGGGACGATCCGGTGGCGGCTTAGGGTAAGAAGCAATAGATCGAGAGCCAGGTTAAGCGTATTCGCTCCTTGGTCATCGAAACATAGCAATATCACCTCAACTGGACTAGGCCTTTACCTTCACCGCAAGGGGCCGAACCAGTATAAACTTCTCGTGTCCTTTGTCCCGTTTAACCCCTTTAAGCTTCCTACCTGTGATGGCTCCATGATTAAGTCCTTTCACTAGGACATCTGCCGTGACAATTCCACGACAGTTGGCGCCCACCGTGGCGCCTCCACACGGTGGATTTGAGTTCTTGAAGGGCAGCTTTGAAGGGCTCAAGGGATATGTTGTGGGCCCGATGACCAAGAGTCATCGCGGCAAGCTCTACATCGACGATGCTGGCTGGGGCCCTGACACTGGCTCAATTGAGTACAGGTACCGATTCCCCTTCGGTGGAATCCACGTCTTCATCGGCCAGATCGGCGAGCCGGGCCCTGAGCCAGACATCTGCACCGACATCATCGAGACGGCTCAGTGTGCGAGATCCGCCCGGACTCAGCCCGCCATTAAGCGTGCCTTCATGGGATGCATCCATGGAGGAGAGTTATCTGAAGGATCGGTGTCTGCTGATGAGACGGCCATCTTCTTTGACGGTGGATCGTCCACAGGTGAGATGGATTCATTGTATCAAATGCAAGACGGTGGGCTTGGGGGCTGTTCCGATGGTAGCAGTATTCCGGACCCCTTTGAGCCGCCGAGCAAGTCAGGGATCTTCATGACTAGCACGCAGCCCATTCAAAACTCTACGACTGTGGCAGCAATTACCTCCGGGTCAACAGCGGCCGGGGCAGGAGGCCCTGCGTGCCCGCCGGCTCAGGTACTGATGGATCTCATGGACAGGATGACAGCCATGTTAACTGCCGTGGTTAACCCGGCGGATCAGGATCAACATGATGCAGAAGTGGCACGGTTACGTGAGGAGGTGGCATAAGACAAGGAAAACCTAGCAGCAGAGGACGTTAGGATGGCCGCAGAGCGGGCGGCTTTAGATGCTCGAGCTCAGCAGATTCAATCAGAAGCTTTCCAGCTTACGATGGATCGGAACGCATCAAATGAAGTCATGAGGAGAAGACACCAGAAGGCTCAATCCCGTCTGCCTCTGATTTATGATCCTAGAAACCTCTTCCGCACACCCGGGGCGGGCCCCAGTAACCCGCCGGAGGTAAACTGGGTTGCAACGCCCAGGGCTGGGGCGCCGGTTTAGCCACGGGTGATGGAACCTCCTCGTGCGAATACTGCTACACCTCATTATGTACCAACACCACCGGGCCATTATTCTAACCCTTTGGAGAACATGATCGCCGCGGGAGCATGATTGGCGGCTCTCCCAGCGGAGGGTGACTCTCCGACGGCGATTGAAACCCGAAGGGTCAGAGAACTTCTTTAGATGGCTCTGGCGCAGCAGGAGGCTTATTCTTATAGTCGAGGCAGGATTCATTCGACCCCTCGCCCAAGCCGGAGCCCGAGTTATAGCAGGCATATAGATTTGGCAGCCATTTCAAGCAACGCCCGATGCCGTGACCAGCCGTGCGGGCATGACCCGGCGCGTGATGAAGATCTTAACTTGGTTGACCAGGACAGGATCCGCTAAGAGGTTGAGCGGGCGGCTCAACAGGCAGCTGAGCAGGCGTCTTAGCGGGAGGCTCACCAGTCTTTTCCGGTTCATCTGACGGCCTCTATTGAGGCAGGCGTGGCCACAAGGACTGGAGGTGTCCCTTGTTTGGTACCGGCTCTGTGTAATGAGCGTTTGCCCAAGTATTTCAAGGGGCCTCGAAAGGTGCCTAATTACACAGTCGATTTACAGCCAGGGGTGTGGATTGAAAGCTATGAGATGGCCATGGAACTACTGGAGGTCAGTGACGCGACAATGGCCAAGTACTTCACCATGATGTTGGATGGAATGACCCACACCTGGCTGAAGGGGCTGCCGCCCAATTCCATTGGTTCATGGGCAGAGTTAAAAGCCCGGTTTATTCAGAATTTCAAAGACACCTGCAAGCAGCCTATGACAATTGTGGATTTAACTAATTGTAAACAAGAGGAAGGAGAGTCCACGACCCATTGGGTGCACCGGGTCAAAGCCATAATACATTCATCTAATAAGATGGATGCCAGCTCTGCAGTCTTAATGTTGGAGAAAAATTGCCATTTTACGCCTCTGAAACAGAAGATGGGGTGGCTCAAACGCGATTGTACTGACATGGGCCAGCTAATGGCGGCTCTAGTAAAGTATGTCGACTCTGATAGTACCAAGGATCCCGAGTCTGACGAGGAGAAGACATGGAAGGGGAAGAAGAACGACAAGGGTCATCAACATAACCCGACAAATCAAGGAGGCAATAATAAACGTAAGGCTGACGGTAGCTTGGAGTTTGTGGCTAACACCAATGCACAAGGCAACAATCAGCAACGTAAGGGGAGGCCACCTCCTCGGTCCGGCGGGTCAGGTCCCACTCTTGAGTAGCTATTAAATGAGCCCTGTCCAAGGCACGGTACTCAGCAGAAACTGGCCACTCACCTGTGGAAGGACTGTACGATCATGAAGGCTTTCAAGAACTCTAACATGTTCAATAGCAATCATGGGCCGCGCGGTGGCTCAGGTGGCGGCGGTTTTCATGGTCCGGGCGGCGGTTCAAACTCCAATTTTCAAGGCTCTCAAGGAAATCAAGGTGGTCATAATCAGCAGTCTAGCCAAGGAGGTCAGCAGCAGCAACAACAATCTGGATACCAGAGCAATCCAAAGCAGTTGAATAGTGGACAGTATCATGTGTTTACCACCAGTTTGTGTAGACGGGACCAGAAGCTTCATAAGAGGGCTGTGAATGCTGTTGAGCTAGTAGTCCCTCATTATTTGAGATGGTCTGAGCAGCCTATTCTATGGAGTAGGGAAGATCACCCCCTGGGTTGACAATCCGGGTCACCTGGCCTTGGTGGTGGCACCTCAAGTTGGTGGATATAAATTCACTAAAGTACTCATGGACGAAGGCAGTAGCATCAACATCCTCTATTATGAGACTTTCCGTCGCATGGGGCTGACTGACAAAAATCTTAAGACATCCAACACTGTTTTCCATGGAGTGGTGCCAGGTAAGTCGGCATACCTAGTGGGCAAGATTGAACTGGAAGTAGCCTTTGGAGATGAGCATGATTCTAGGGCTGAGAATTTAACTTTTGAGCTGGTCAAAATCAAGAGCCCGTATCACGCCATGTTTGGACAACCGGCTTATGCCAAGTTCATGGCACGACCCTGTTATGTTTATTTGCAGCTCAAGATGCCAGGTCATAAGGGTACCATCACAGTGCATGGGAGTCGGAAGATAGCCTTGGAATGTGAGGAAGGCGATGCCGCTTACGCTGAATCTATTTATGCAACAGAGGAGTTAAAGTTTTACAAAGACAATGTTGACCCGGCAGACATGACGTCTTTGAAAAAGCCAACTAAGGAGCATGAGTCGTTGCTGAAGTTTAAGTCGGCTGATGACACTAAGCTTGTTGATTTTGTTCCAGGTGACTCATCTAAGCAGTTTAGTATCACTGCTAATCTGGATCCCAAATAGGAAAGTGCGCTCATCGAGTTCATCCGTGAGAACCGGGACATCTTTGCATGGAAACCTTCTGACATGCCGGGTGTACCGAGAGAACTCGCTGAGCACACTCTCAATATTGATCCAAAATTTAAGCCGGTCAAGCAGTTTCTTCGGCGGTTCAATGACGAAAGGCGCAAGGCCATTGGTGAAGAAGTGGCCCGACTCTTAGCGGCCGGGTTCATTATTTAAGTTTTTCATCCAGAGTGGTTGGCTAACCCGGTGCTCGTGCTTAAAAAGAACGGCACCTGGCATATGTGTGTGGATTACACGGACTTAAACAAGGCTTGTCCGGCTGATCCTTTCGCTCTCCCTCGTATTGATCAAATCATTGATGCTACGGCGGGTTGTGAGCGTTTGAGCTTTTTGGATGCTTATTCTGGTTATCATCAGATCAAGATGGCAGTTAAAGACCAGGAGAAGACGGCTTTTATTACTCCGTTTGGAGCCTTCTGCTATGTGTCTATGCCTTTTGGGCTTAAAAGTGCCCAGGAGACTTATCCGCGATGTGTGCAGAACTATCTTCACAATTAGATTGGGCGCAATGTTCATGCTTATGTGGACGATATAGTGGTGAAGTCCAAAGAGAAGGAGACCTTGATAGATGATCTGAAGGAAACCTTTAATAACCTCCGGATCTACAAGATGATGCTTAACCCGGCCAAGTGCGTTTTTGGAGTGCCAGGGGGAAAGCTTTTGGGTTTTTTGGTTTCTAATAGAGGCATCAAGGCTAACCCAGAGAAAATCAAAGCAATTACATCTTTGGCTAAGCCGGCATGCATCAATGACGTTCAACGGTTGACGGGTCATGTTGCTGCTTTAAGCCGGTTCATAAGCCGGTTAGGTGAGAAGGCCATACCGCTGTATCAAATGATGAAGAAGACAGATGATTTTGTCTGGAGTGATGCTGGAAACTCTGCCTTTGAAGATCTGAAGAGACAGCTCGTTGAGCCGCCGGTTCTTGCTGCTCCCATGGATAAGGAGCCATTATTGTTATATGTGGCTGCTAACACACGTGCTGTCAGTGTGGCCATTGTCGTAGAGCGCAAAGAGGTTGGCAAGGAATATCCGGCAACGACCGGTTTACTACGTCAGTGAGGTGCTCATTGAGTCCAAACAGAGATATCCACAATGACAACAACTTGTTTATGGGGTGTTCATGGCGAGCCGGAAGCTTAAGCATTATTTTCAGGGTCATCCCATCACTGTGGTTAGCTATGGTCCTTTAGGAGATATTATTCAAAATAGAGAAGCCATAGGACGAGTTGCCAAGTGGGCCATTGAGCTTGGCCTCATGGTTTAAAGTATGTGCCACACACTGCCATCAAATCTCAAACACTAGTGGATTTCATCAATGATTGGACAGAGCTGCAGATGCCTGAAGAGAAGTCGGACAACACATATTGGACTATTCATTTTGATGGGTCCAGGCAATTAGAGGGCTCGGGGGCTGGAGTTGTTTTAGCTTCCCCTCGAGGTGACAAATTTTGTTATGTGCTACGGTTGATGTTTCCCTGTACTAACAATGCAGCTGCGTATGAGGCCTTGCTCCATGGTCTTCAGATGGCTAAGGAGATGAGCTTGAGCCAGGTACGGTGCTTTGGTGACTCAGATTTGGTGGCTCAACAAGTATCAGACAAGTGGGATTCCAAGGATTCTCTCATGGCGGCTTATCGCTGCGAAGTTGATGCCATTGCTGGACATTTCAAGGGTTACCATGTGGAACACATTGATCGCAAAAAGAATGAAGCGGCTGATGCTTTAAGCCGGCTAGGGTCTCAGCGTAAGCCGGTGCCGCCTAACACTTTCTTAGATGTTCTGCATAACCCTTCTCTCAAGTTGCCTACAGAGGAAGACTTGGCTGTTCCAGACCCGGAAGCACAGTTCGTGGCGGCTCTTCACGTCATCCCAGATTGGACAGTGCCATATTTGGCTTATATGACCCGGGGTGAGTTGCCTGAGGATGAGACCTTGGCTAGACAGATAACCCGGCGGTCTAAATCAACGACAATTGCCAACAGTGAGTTGCATCATCGCAGTGTCACCGAGGCATTTCAACGATGTGTCTCTCCTGAGGAATGTCAAGAAATTCTTCATGAAATCCATGAAGGAGATTGTGGCCATCATGCCGGTTCAAAGTCTCTTGTAGCCAAAGCCTTCCATCATGGTTTTTACTGGCTGACGGCTCACGTTGATGTGGAGGATCTAGTCAGTAGGTGTGATGGTTGTCAAAAATTCGGACGATGGGCACACGTGCCAGCTCAAGAATTGCGGATGATTCCAATTACTTGGCCGTTTGCAGTCTGGGGGCTCGATATGGTTGGACCTTTCAAAATATCCAAAGATAAAAAGACACACCTTTTGGTGGCAGTTGACAAATTCACAAAGTGGGTTGAGGCAGAGCCGGTTAGTAAGTGTGATGCAGCCATGGCGGTTCAATTCATGAAAAAGGTGATCTTTCATTTTGGCTTTCCATGCAACATTATAACTGACAATGGTACTAATCTGTCCAAGGGTGGTATGGAGGAATTCTGCCAACGTGAGCATATCCGGCTTGATGTTTCATCAGTGGCTCATCCCCAATCTAATGCTCAAGCTAAAAGAGCCAATCAGGAAATCTTGAAAGGTCTCAAGCCCCGGCTTGTGGTTCCTTTACAACGAACACCGGGTTGTTGGGTGGAGGAGTTACCCTCTGTGATATGAAGCATCAATACTACCCCCAACAGGTCTACGGGTTATACCCCTTTCTTGATGGCTTACGAAGCGGAGGCAGTCTTGCCTAGTGACATCCGTCATGATTCACCCCGCGTGGTGGCTTACATTGAAGCTGATAATGAACTAGCCCGTCAGGATGCACTTGACCTGTTAGATGAAGAGCGTGACTTAGCAGCAGCCCGCTCGGCGATTTACCAATAGGACCTGCACCGTTATTGCAGCCACCGGGTTAAGTCCAGAACCTTTCAAGAAGGTGACTTGGTGCTCCGGCTCATCCAGGATCAAACTGATGCACACAAATTATCTCCACCTTGGGAAGGACCTTTTGTGGTCAGCAGGAACTTGAACAACGGGTCATACTACCTTATCGATGTTCGAGAGCACAAAGACTCACATAAGTTGGAGGAGGAGACTCGCCGGCCGTGGAACATCGCTCATCTTCGGCCTTACTATACGTGAGTCACTGGCTCTCATGATGTACATACTTTGACGTTGTATATATTATGATAAGTAATAAAGCAGGACCTCTATCCTTTTTCATCCTCAATAATTGCATGTTTTCATCATGTTAAATTCAAAATGACCAATTGGGGGCTGATTTTGTTCAAATCTAGCTTAACCCTTTGGTCCGGCTTATGATCAAATTCGAATCTAGCTGGTAAAACATATGATCACTAGGGGGATTCCTGTTCAAACATAGGTCGTATTCGAACCAAAGAGAACATAGTTGTCGGTACCCTCTTGATCGACGCAATGCCAAACTCACTAGGGGGCTTCTTAATCGTATTTGAATCATAGCTTAACCCCTTTTGGGTCTGACTTTGATCGTATTCGAATCAGAGTCGTTAAAAAAACTCTCAAGGTCATTTGGGGGCTTCCTGTTCAAACACAGGTCGTATTCGAACCAAAGAGAACATAGCTGTCGGTACCCTCTTGATCGGCACAACACCAAATCCACTGGGGGCTACATGATCGTATTCGAATCCTAGCTTAACCCCTTTGGTCCGGTTTACTGATCGTATTCGAATCAGAAGCCTCCAAATTTTTCTGTGTTTGACTTACGCTTTTTGAAAGTCGATCTTTGTTTTTTATTCCGCGGCTTTTCATCTTGATCGAAGTATAAGTATGGTTTCAATTTAACCTGGCTTGGTTTTTTGACGATAAATCGCCAGTGTATGACAGTCATCATACATATGGAAGTGTTGGCTTCTAAAGATTGGGTTATCACCCTTACTGTTCGGGTCACATAAGCCGACAGTTCAGATTCAAGATCATAGGTATGATATTGCCGTTGTGTTTCAAAGTTAAAATTCATAACATGCTTATCTGTATCTCTTCAATCAGAGGTTTTCCAGCCTTAATTATCCTTATATCCAGCCTTAATTATACAGTTATGTTGGTTTCCATGGTTGTGTACTGAGTGTTTTGACCCGTCCAACGATAAACCGCCAAGACAATTTTCATATCTTACATGTAGGAACAGATTCAAAACCTACTGATATTGTAAAGGATGTAAGGCATATCTTCACATGACGGATAAAAGTGTTGTACGCAACACAATATGCACGATGGCATAAACAGAACATGAAGTTTTAAGCTAGCCTATTACAAGGCACTTGGAGCCCAAAAGGATAATGATTTTTTTAAACTCTCATAGCAGATGATAAACTAAAGCCGGTTCATCAGTCCTGGCCGGGTTGTTTGGATGGTTACGACTAATCCCTTGCCGGTTCATCCTCCTCCACCGTTTGGAAATTGGGCTTGGACCAATCAAAGCCATGAAGGGCGACGAACTTAGCCTCATCATCAATCAGACCAGACGGGTCAATTTCCAGGGCAAAAGTGTGCTGGCGAACCGACAGGATTAGATCCGTCACTTTATACGAAGGAGTCGTCATCTTTTTATTCTCTGCATCAAAACCCGGCTGATACTTGGTAAGGTTGGTTTCTTCGGCAATGATGGTGGCATGAGGATGAATCTCTTTTACACAAGCAGCAAAGTCTTCTTGGTCAAAGGGACTCCCATATTCCTTAAAACTGGGGTACCCCTTGGCTACGTCCATCGGGTCTAGCTCTGGTACGCAGGCTTTGGAGTGGCTTAAAGCAGTTACGGCTTCGGCTCTCGCACAGGAACGCTTGACTTCTTGAAACCTGGCGGGTAAGATGGATAGCTTCTTCAAGACATCACTCAATAAGTTTGGTCCTTGGTTAGCTGGGGAGATAATGGCAAGAGTCCGTTGAGCTCCAGTATATAGTTGCTCCACAAGAGTGTAAACCGCCTTGAGCTTTATCAAGCTATTTTGACTCAGATTGCTGCTCCGCGGACCTGTGAAGTTTTCCCAATGGGTTAAGTAGGTGGCTTACATTATGGTGATAAATATAGACTTTGAGTAAATAAGAATGATTTACCAAAGATTGCAGAAACCATCTGAGACACATGGTTCTTAAAACCGGTGAGTTCAATGGTAACTTCTTTCAAAGCCGCCTCGGCCGTTTCAGCACGCTGCGTCAGTGAAGTCTTCTCATCGGTCGAAGACTTTTTCTCTGCATTTAAACTGGTCTTCAGTTTCTCTGCTTTAGACATGCTCAACTGGAGTTTGGATTCAATTTTCGTTGTTTCAGTCTCCTGAGTCGACAGCCGGGTCTTGGCTTCAGTCAATTGAGATTCCAGTTCTACGGTTGCAGCCTGTATACAGAATACGATTGTTAAGTTTCATGGCAGACTATAAAAGCAAGTCCCAAGTGCTTTGCAAGCAATAACACTTGGCACTTGGGGGCTAATGTCTGTCAGCGCAATTTTCTTGTCAAAGGAATTGGATTTTTCAGAAGTCCCAAGTGCTTTGCAAGCAATAACACTTGGCACTTTGGGGCTAATGCATATTGCTATTTTTCCTACCTAAAGTATGCCGGATGTGTTATTCATAGCTTCAGCTGGCTCGTCAGGATATCTAGTCAAAGTATTTCTCTTTTACATATTGTTCATTCATACTGATTAAACCGGCCCTTGGGGACTACAAATGCAACGGTTATGCTATCATCAGAATTTGAGTTTATAATATATAAACCGGACTTGGAGGGAGCCTAGGACATAAGCTTCTAAACATTTCAAAGTCTACAAATTATTCAAGTTTTTTCATAATCAGAAGACTTGGGGGCTTACAGGATGTATATATAAGCCGAATGACATACCTCATATTTCTGATACAACTGTTTGACCATTTCAATTTCTGAGTCACGACTGGAGTTGACTTGGCTAAGATAGCCAGATAGTACTTCACCAATACTCAGATGGGTGTAGTGGGAGACATCAAACCTCACTTTCTGCCTCTCCATGACCTCTTGCTTGGCGGAGTGTCTTGCCAGCACAATTGGATTACCCGGTTCAACGAATCTGCTACCAGTGATTAAAACATCATTGCCATAAGTCTCCGGCGGGTTAGCTGAGCTTCATGGCTCAACAGTGGATGGATTGAGAACGGTTTCGTCAACAGACGGCTCACGAAGATCTGACTGAACATTGATAGTGGGGTCTTCCGGCGCTTTAGGTTCTTCCGAGGCAAGAGTCGGCTGTGCCGGTTCAGCGACTTTCGGGTCTTCAGCCGGTTTGGCCACCTTGGCCTTCTTGGGCTTTGCTTGACCACTAAGAAGAATTTAAAAAGTCAATATAATGATACAAGCATAAAGGTGCAGAAGAAGGATAATTATCTTTACCTGGGGGCGGTCTTAAAAGCCGGTAGCTGAGTTTGGGAGGAATCACCAGAGGAGGAACGAGCAATCTCCTGCAAAAAATGGAATTATGGTTGAGTGATTTATAAAAGTGACTTGTTCATCAGAGTTAAGATGTAAAAGAACCTCATTCTGGCATTTCCGAGGAGTTTTCGGTAAGCCAGAGGGTAACTCATCATCTCCACTGGTCGGGGTCTGATGGCGGCTCTCATGTTGCTGCTTTATCAAAAGAAAACGAGGATCTAAATAAGCCAAGGGGTGCAAAAACCTTACTTTCTGGGTTACCCGCCGAGGTTTCTGCCTTGGCAAAAGTTCTAAGTCTGAGGAAATAATAGTTACCTCTTCTTCTACTACCTGGCTGGCCCCCGTATCATCCTAGTAATAGTTAGTGTCAATAAGGTTGTTAAAAAGTAGGCCAAGAGAGTCAAGGGCTACCTCCGACTCAGAGACGTCATCCAAGTTGAACAATTCAGAAGCAGTTGGTTTCTTCTTAGATTTTCTGGCTGTCTTATTAGCGGCTATTGCGGCGGCTCTAGCTTTTTTGGCAGCCTCATGATCATATTTGGCCTTCCAAAAGTCAGATTTAGCCTGTAGAAATATAACAAGTTGAAACTCATGCAAATACTTAACTGCTGAAGAAAAAGGAGTCAAGAGGATTTACCTCTGGTGCCGGGTTAAGTTTGCAGAAAGGATTCAATCCTACTTTGATGTAGTCTTCATATTTACTGTTGACGAGGGTGGTTGACATTTCAACAATGGCTTCTTCAGTCAGACGTAGGGAGCTATAACATAATGGATTGTCTGCTCCTCTGGTATAGTTGTACATCAAGTCAGATCGGCGGCTCAGAGGGATGATCCGCCATGCGATCCAACAGCGGATCAAGTTGTCAGCGTCCTGGGAACGGGGGTCCCCAGACTTGCCTGCCTGTAGCCCGCGGCATGGCTGAGCCAGTGGGCCGTACGGCCCATCTTGACCAACAAGGCATCCAAGACCCTCGTGAGGAGGACGACACGAGACCTCCTCTAGAGCGGCCTAGTCAGGCAGGCTCACGAGGAGCGGATATATCAAGGCGAGGTGAACCTCATGAGGCTCTCATGACATGAGCCATGACGATCGACACCAGGTGGGCGCCAGGCGGGCGCCAGCGCGCGCAACGTCCTTGTTTCCTCTTTGGTGCTAAGGAAACTAGCACAGGCGAGGAGTACCGAGGCATCAGGCAAAGGTTTCCATTTTGGTGCAACAAGACCAAGACCAGAAGGACGACAAGACGGAGGTCATCGTGGAGCCCAAGACGGCGTCACCACCAGAGCCTTTCGTAGGCACAGACCACCTTTGGTCAGATGGCTTGTACTAGCTGCCCCCCTTCAAATTAGCCTGCCATTGTTGGCTCCCTTCCCGCTCAATATTTGGGAAGAGGATCAGGGCCTCTATAAGTAGGACTAGCCACCATCGGGGGCGGGGGTCGGCATCTTAGATCGCTCTCTCACCCACACAAGTTAGCCACGCACAAGAACACCTCGACCTCAGGAGGCTATTCTTCCCCTTGTATTGTTCATCATCATCCCAAGAGGCAATTCACCACCACCACACTGGAGTAGGGTGTTACACCACAACGGTGGCCCGAACCAGTATAAATCATGTGTCTTCCTGTGTTGCCAGTTCGTCGAGTTCGTCCGCGAGATCTTAGCGAGCTAGGGCGTAGATCGGTGGGAGGAAGAGACTTCGTGCGCACCCCAGTGTTTGAACCTTAAGGGTTTGTCGGAACCCCACATCCGACATTTGGCGCGCTAGGTAGGGGTGCGCCGGAGCTTCTTCTCCGACAATCGACTTGCAGATGCACCACGACCGCGATGTCCGACGACCCAAGAGCTGACCCCGACCGCTGGGCAGCCTGGCCAGCCCGGTCGGCGCCGCCCGCCTATGAAGACGTCGACCCCGCACTCCAGGCGGCCCGAGCGCCACCCAATCCTACGGGGCGCGGGCGACGCGGTGGGGCGTCGGCTACTGTCACTCCACGGCAAGTACGAGCCGCTGCCAGAGCAGCAAGCCACGCCGCAGCAATGGCGCCGCACTCATGACAGGAGCAAGCAAACACACGGGCAGCACTCACCGTGGCAAGGGAGCTGCTGCGGTGTCGGCTGATGGAAAGTGTCCGAGACACGCTGCTGGAGCGTGTTGTTGAGCTGCTGGACGCGGCGGCCTCGGGAGCCCCGCCCTTCTGCCATCAGCTTCCTCCTCAGGCCGCTACGGGGATCTTCGGTGGGCCACGCCGCCATCGCGCACCGACGAGTGCGCCATGGGGCTTCGTCAATGCCGGCATGGCCGGCGGTGTCGCGGGCTCTACCGCCCCCGTACCGCCCGCAACAAGCATGGGCACAAGCGTCGCCTTCCATGGCCCGAGAGGATGCCACACTATCACCCCCAGGAGGCCACGATGGGCCGAACGACATGGAGTGTGGGGCACCACGGGGGGTATTCGGGGTAACAGCCCCGGAAGCCTACGTGCCCCGCATGACGGACCAGGAGTACACACCGGAGGACGGCCCGGGCTCGTTCGTTGGAGAAGATTGGGAAGAAGGAGCGCTAGGAGCTGAAGCCTTCCAGGAGCTGCCGGGGAACCACCACAGCCACGTGTGCGACGACCACTACAGGGTACCCCTAATCCCTCAGGAGCAAGCTTACGCTAACCATGAGTCGCAGGAGGAGCAGGCCACCGCGGCGGCAGGCGGCCCCCAGCTCGACAGCCCCCCTGGCAGTGGAAGGATCGCCCCGGGGGCTGCAGGAGAGGGGTCGGGAGCCAGGCCCCTCCCCAAGGCACGCAAAACTAGGGGACACCTGGAGGTAGGCCCTCTGTCAGGGTGGCTTCGACAACCCTTCCCCCGGCAGAGGACCCGTGGTCGCCGAGAGAACCGCTGGCGTCCCCTTTCCCTCTTTTGTGTCATCTTGGTGACTGGTTGGCTCAAAGGAGGTTGAGGGTGGCGCAAGGCGGGGCCCTTGTCTGGCGATATGAAGCAAGGCCGATACCTGTGAAGAAGGCCCAGTGCCTGTGAAGCTCGCCACCCGAGACACTCTCACGTAATAATGAGTTGGGGCTGTACACGCCCCGGAGTCTCAGGAGCGCCGGCCTCAGGCCCTGGGGCTCCCTCCCACGCCTAGTGGAAGCACTTAGCTCCACGCTGGTGAGAAGACTTGAAGACCCGAAGACTAGACTAGGTGCCGGACGCGGCCTTTTGCTTTGGATCTCTCTTTCTGTGGCTTTGCTTTTTGGATCTGGACTTAAGTTGAAGCTGAATTTTTATCGATGCGCGCGGGGGGTGCCTTTTCTCATTCGAGCCTCTTCTTGCCTTCTGGATCTTGTTTGGTTTGGGACTCATGTCCATTGCCTTTCCCTCGTAAAGCTCCTCGCCAGTCGGACCACACAGAGCGCACGCTCGTCAAGCACGCGCTAGCACTGCGCCTGGTGCTCACCTCTTATGGGCCCCCCTCAAACGGGGTGATAAGCTCCGCAGGATTCTCAGGAACTCGTCACCTCATGACCCGGCCTAATCTGGCGCTGACTAAGGTAAACCACGTCAGGGAGCTCACCCCCAGCTTCATGAGCTCACGAGGACACATACCGACATCTCATAGGAAAGTAAAAACTACAATTTGCTTACACGAGGGCTCCCCCTCTCGAAATGCTCTTACAAAGTCTTCCAAGGGCCACGCCCGAGTTTTGCATGCAGGATGAAACAACGGGCGAACATGGGATCAGCCAGAGATATCACTCGCTACATCACCCGCGGACACGTTACTCGCGTCGTCGTCATCTTTGTCGGTATCGCCGCTGCCGTCGGCGACGCCCCCATCACTGTCGTTGACTACGTCACCTTCGTCTGTAACGACCACCACCGCGTCATCCTCCGAGGTGAAGGCCCTGACCAATGCGTCAACATGGTCCTCTACCCAACGCGCTAGGTCGCCCCTGACGGCCGTGGGTACGGGGGCAATGGTGGCATCGAAGTCAAAGTTGGGGTCGGTGTTCAGAAGGTGGCTGAAGACACGGGGGAAGGCGCGCTGAAGCAGGACATGACCCCTCTCCTCCACAAGCTGTCGAGCTCTGGTAGATTGAGCCTCCAGGCACGTCACCACCTCCGTGAAGAAGATCAGGTGGCTGGCGTAGTCATTCGAGTGAGGGGCCGGGATGTTCTCGTTGCAGATGTAACCCAGGGCGGTGTTGGCCTTGTTCCAGAGGTCTTGAAGCATAGGAGCATGCTTGCGCTCCAGCGTTCGGCGTTGGAGCACTTCCTCCCTGTTTTGCCATGCGACGGCCTTGGCATCGTGAACTCATTTCCGGAGGGAAAGCAGCTCGGCATGGGCGGAGGCCAAGTCCGCCAGCACCGTAACTAGGGCAGCTGCTGTGGCCTTCGCACGCCTCTCGGCCTCATCCAACCTGGGCCTGAGGGCGGCAGCCCTGCCCGCACCCTCCAGACCAGCGAGCTTTAGCTTCAAGTCGTACCTGCCCTCCAGATCGGCGCGAACCTCGGCCACCCTGCGATCGATCTCCTCCTCGACTCCGGCTTCGCGGGCCCCTACGACATCTTCTGCTTGAGCGACTTGACGCTCCCTTGTCTCCAGTCGCTCGAGCTCGAGGCTGCGCTCCACGGCTTCCAGGGCCAGCGTCTCCTCGCGCTGCCGGACCTCCTCTTCCTCCGCAGGCATCCCCCCTCAGCAATGCAAGAGAGGCCCCGCGCGCCTCCACCTGCTACTCAAGGGACACGCTCCAGGCCTGAAGCCCCCACGCGCGCTCCTCCGCAGCCTCGCAGCGGCGATCGGCCTCACGAGCTTCTTCCAAAGCTTGCGAGTGGGCCTCATTGGCAATCTTGAGGGATGCCTCGGCCTTCGCATTCTCGAGGTCGTGCTGATAGCGACCAAGGTTGATGGCCACCTGCAGCTTGCGCCGCTCCTCCACCAACCGAAGACCTTCAGCCTCAAGATGCGAGTCGACACCAGCAAGCTCTTCACCGAGGTGGCTCATCGCGCCCATCGCCTCCTAGAAGAGCTCGTTACGGACTACGCTGCGCCCGCGCTCGAGCTCGAACGCTTGACTGGCCTCGTCCTCCATGGGCTTCGGGTAGAGCATCAAGTGGCGCGCCACCTCCCGGTTGGGGGCTGGGGGCTGGCGCCGTGCCTGACGTCAGCCCATCCTCGCGAGGAGCCCAAGCTGATCGAGGCTCGCTGCTTGAAGAGGAACCGAAGACCGAGGTCAGCCAGCGACTTCTCATGAGCAGAGTAGGAGTCTTCGGCATGCCCGCCAAGCTCCACGCCAGACCGTGGGCGAGGGGTGGCCAAACCGCGGACTCAGCACGTCCCGAAGGCGGGGACACTCTATGGCACCCCAGCTCAGAGAAATTGGAATGCCCCGTATTCCAGTCCAGAGATCGAGGAGAAGTCTCTGGAATACGACACTGCTTGACATAGAACAAATCAGCTCTTATTACAAGAATAATAATACAAGGGTCTGATGTTACAAAGAAGCACATCAGCACGGCGACACTACGCATGCGATACTACACTTGCTCGATGCTAGCAGCGAAACAACTCGTAGCAGCGGAATACTTCTAGCAGTGAAACAACGACGAAGGTGGTGAACTCCACTCCGCAGGGACTCTGGCTGGGACACGATATAGCTCGCACGCACAGCAACCATCGACAAGCAATCAAGAAATCATGGCATCAACTGCAATCTGGCATGACACGCCAGGTCAGTACATTGAATGTACTTGCAAGCTCACAACAACCATAACATCAAGGCAAGACAATAGCATAGCATTTAACATGTTAGTTAAATTAACAACTATTATGATGAAACAACTACTAAACATGGTATGAAACTGATACAATACTGATAAATCACCATCTCAGATCCCCATAACCATTTATCTCTTGGCTAACCGACCAAGCAATATACCATCTCGATCACCACGTGATCCAAACCAAACGGTGATCATTTCGGTGATTACTACCACGACCAACACTTGGTCTCAACCGTTATCCTTCCGACGATCACTACCATGACCAACACTTGGTCTCCAACATCATCATCAACATCCTGCCAATCTATACTGCTCAACATATCAACATATAAATATATCACCTATAAGTCATTCCGTCATGTGTGTGTTGAACGAATGGTGTGACCTAGTACGAACCCATGCCCATGACCGAGGACGCGGCTACCGATAGATTTAGATACACACTCTGCAGAGGTAGCGCACTATACCCACACCACGGAACCCATGGCCTCGCACTCCCATTCGGGGTGGACCAATGGCGTTCCGACAAAACCGATCTACTGCCATGACACTCTCCCGGCCACTCCGACCCACTCCCAACTGAGCTAGTCCTGGGTGGCCCCGTGTCTACCAAAGACACAACGACCACCGTTGTGGCCAAAATGTCCCTAGGGGATGGTGCACATAACAACAACAACGGGCACACAAGGCCTATGTTTGCCTACCTGATCAGGGTAGTGCGCGCCCATAACTTTCCCTAGTTGGAGGCACCAGTGAGAGGCACGACAATAGACCGCATTAGGGCCTTCCCATAAAGGCAAATGTGGTTGCACTAGAAAAGCCCGGTTCGGTGGCACCTGACCAACTTAATGACGGAATTTATCCCCAAAATATAATAGTAAGGACTGATACTCCGATATCATCTATCAACCTATAACCCAAGTCATGGCACTATCCAACAATTTATCCAAAGCTTAATATCATCATATCAAAATACTCCGAGGACAGTCTATCATTACTATCATGATGAATCCAAGAGCGATAAGACTACTACCCAAATATCAAGAACTAATTATCCAACTATGATCCACATGCAAGCATCATTTCCATCATCATACTCCAAAACATAATATCATCTAGCATCATGATGAAACTAATACTAGCGACTAATAATCCAAAGGTAACATGATATCCAAAGTAATACTCCAAAATAATACCAGATATCATCATGAAAAATATTCATAAAAGCCACTAATAATCCGAAGGCAACATGATATCCAAAGTAATACTCCAAAGCATAATATCATCACGGACATAATCATAATAGCCATTAAGAATCCAAAGGCAACATGTCATCCACATAATCATCAAAATATAAGTCCTAGAACTCCAACCAATATCATGGCAACATCTAGATCAAAACCATACTCCGAGAAATGCCATGAACAAAGCATACATAGCTAATGCAATATTTTAATCAAGTTCAACTGAATAAACCATGCCACTGCATTGCAATCATGCAAATGGAGGGTGTGGCTTGCCTCGGGTGGAAGAAATCACCGAGAACAAGTGCGAGAAGCTCGCGGAAAGAATCGCCGAAAAACATGCTCTCTTGGAGGGGGCTGAATAAGGCAGGGGCAAAATGGTCATTTTCAGAATGTCAAAAAATGCTAAAAATGATTCCATCGAAACGGGCTCGACGAAACAAAGAAGTGGGCTTTGGAATCACCTCATTTGGAGTTAGGAGCAAAAAGATATAAGGGTTTTTCTGCCAGGGACCCATCTGTAAGAAAAATCTTTACAAACCGGGCCTGGACAGAAAAACAAAATGCGTCTTCTCAGGAAATACATTTTCCAGAGCGGAAAACGTATTTTTGGCCCGAAGAAGAACAAAGTACGCTTTCATAAGGGGAAAGCGCACACGGGCAAATCCCGCGTCCCCTTATCCACGTCAGCGAGGGGGCGGGGCTGGGCCTTGTGTCGCTGATGTGTGGGTCCAGCGCGACATCTCTCTCCTCCTGGCCTTCTCCTTCTTCTCCCCCGATGCGCACCCGCTGCACAGAGGAGGACCGCCGGTGCCGGCGCTCGCCCGGTCAGCCCCGGCCACCTCCGATGGAGCTCGAACCACCGGAGTGACTAGCGCGAGGAGCCGCACCCGCCTGATGAGTTTGCCCACGTTGGAGAGCAGCGGAGTAGGTGGAACGGGGAGCCGCGGCGGAGGAGAGCTTCGGCCTCCGGGGAGTGCGCTGCAAACGACCACGGGAGGATGGGGAGAGGTGCTGGGGTGGCTCCGGGAGGATGGAGGTCTCTGGTGGTGTAGATAGGGAGGTAGGAGCTCGGCGTTGAGAGAATTTAGGCCGAGCCAAGGCGGGCATGGCAGCCATGGGGAAGGGAAGGGAGGCGCTCGAGCTCGAGGGAGTGCTCGGGGAGGCTTCTAGGGTGCGGGGGAGGCCAGTGGTGAGGAGAAACGGAGACGGGGTGGCCTTATATAGGCAGGGCGAGGGCGGTTGAGCTGGCATCGCCGTGAACGCGTGCCAACGCTCGTGAGCTCGGAGGTAGGTGACAATGGAGGCACAGGGAGAATTCTCATGCGGAAGAGGAGGCCAAAGGAGAAGCAGAGGAAGAAGCCAAGCGCCATTAAAACATGTTGGGGCACTGTGCTCTCGTGGTCGTTCGGCGGTGAGCGTCGGTGAGGGGTTTTATTGAGAGGGAGAGAGGTCCAGGAGAATGGCGACGACGCGGTAAAACTCTTGGACATGCTCACGCGCGCGAATTCGACGAGGGGAGGAGCTGCCGACGCACAAACGGCCAGTGGACGCGGCCACTGCACACAGAGCGCGTGCACTGTGGTGCCATTAATGCGGTCACCGCGTGCATTGGCTAGTAGCAGGGAGAGGGGCTTGACCATGTTGTCTAGTGGGTAGTTCATCCAGGGTAGGTTACAACCGCGGTGGTAGCTCGGTTGAAAGTGATATGGTTAACTAGAAATCACCCTCTGAAGTTTACTGCAGTAAACTTTGGTGAACACTGGTGACCAACAGGGATTTTACTGGCGCCGAAGAGTTTGTCTGGGGTGATTAACTAAGGAAGGACTATGATCCTGGAAGTTTTGAGGCATAATGGAGCACAAACTAACATAGTTGCTTTGTAACTCACATTATGTGTCCAGAATCAATATTTGGATGATGCACTCACATGGAGTAACCACTTGAGGTAAAACTTGGCAGGGCTTAGTGACTTGGCCAGATAAAGGTGCTGTAAAAATTTCATATCAATTGGTTTTACCAAAATGGTACTTGCTTCACAAACATCCTTGCTGACCAGAAACTTGCAAGAATTCTAGAGAAATATTTGCTTTATGAATTGATGCCAAATTTGGTGGAGACAAGTTATTTGGGTAGGAGAATGTTCTGGTAAATTTTCAGGTAAAATGAAGCAATATACAATATACTTGCTTCACAACCTGAAAATATTGATAGAATCAAATATTTCATGTTGTTCTCACATAGGTCCAGGGATGGAGCTGAAATTTGGAGGAGGCTAATTATATGAGCACACGAAGGAGTGTGCAAAATTTCAGCTCATTTGGATAACCCTAGCTAGAACTTGCTTCACAAAGGCTTCCCTCAGACAGGAACTTTGAAAAAATCACTAAGGAAGTTTGGCTAGGCAAGTAAAGTTAAATTTTGGCACAGGGAAATTATTTGGATGATATACCATGCACAAAAAGCTTGGGGGCAAATGGACAAATATAAATAGCACTTGCTTCACAATGTGCTATTTAGGACATAATAGGAAATGAATTTATTGAGCATGATGTAAAATATGGCCAATGAAATATTTTGCCATATTTGATGAAGATATGACCCAAAAAATTTATAAGAATTATTTGGGGATTTTTGGACGGACAGAAATATAGGTTGCTTCACCACCTAGGGCATATAGGGTTATTCCTTTAATAGAAAAAAGAATTTTCCCTAGAAAAGAAATTAGGGTTTGGTCAAGCAGTGGAGTGACAAGATCTTGGCAAAGTTTTTAGGATGATGAGCCACTTGGGAGGGCAAATGAAGATGATTTCCCAGGTGACAAGGTCACAGAACCACTCCAAAAATAAAAATAGAGGGAACACCAATTAAATCAAAAGAAAAAGGAAAGGGCCAAAATCCAGGCTGTTACACGCTCCTCCAACTGACCCTACTCCAGGGGCGGCAGGCATGCCGGGAACGCTCAATGCCGACGGAGGAGTTGATAAAGGACGAGACCGCCTCTCGGAAGACGCAACAGCTTCAGCAAAAGGAGCCCCTGGAGGACAGGCGTCACGATAAGAAGACCACACGCAAAAAGCCACGGCGACAAGATACTTACGCGTCAATAGCGATGTACTTCCGTAGCTTCAACGGCCCAAAGATGTTGCTGCCGCTGGGGGATCCCTTCCTCTTGTGGAGCTCCTCGAAGTCCACACAAAGGCGACCAAAGCGTTGGACGTGACGGCCGGTGCGCGGTGGAGCTGAAGAAGAACCAAGAGGGATGGCCTCAGGGGAGCCCAGCTGTGGCGAACAGCCCAACTCCTTCCCACTGTGACCTCCAGAGGCTCCTGGAGCCTGAGCCTCGGGAGCCGCATGCCACATCTCCTCGGCAACCGACGCCTCAAGAGGGGGGTCGCAGGCCCCCAAGGACGACGCCCCCGGATCACCACCCGGCATGTGCTCCTCAGCACCTAAGCCGCCGGCCCCCGTCGCAGCTCGCTCCCCCGCACCGTCACCTGGGGCGAGCCCGGCACCGACGGCGAAGAAGGGGACCACGATGACGGGGTTCTCGCAGGGCCCCACCAAGTTGATTGGGTGCAGCCCCCACTCATCAACGGAAGGCATGTTCGCGGCAAATGTGACTTTGTTCTTGCAGCTGTACAACATGCAGCTGTTCCTGGGCATCTCATCCGGCAGAGGGACACCTGATAGGACCGTGAGCACTGTCTGCCGCGTAGCAAGAGGAAGCCCCTCCTCCTGAAACCTCATGTTGTCCTGTCTGCTGAGCAATTCCCACATCGGGCGAGAGTGGCGCTGGAGTGGAGCAACTCGACGCCTGACGAACTCCTTCACCACCATCGGCTCAGTCACGCCAAGGTCCTTCAACCACCTCAGCCTGGCCCAGACGGGGGCAAGGCAGGGGCTCGTGAGCTTCTGATGACCCCAGCCAGAGTTTGGAATAGTAGGCCCCACCGGAGCTTGGAGCAGAGGGTTGAGCACGCCTGCGTCAACAAACACCCATCGCGTACGGAACTCGCTCGTCGATGAAGGGAGCTCGAAGTCGATCCCCGCGCCTGCCGTCGCAGCCACGGCCTGGAAACCCATGCACCCTGAGCTCTGCCGGGGACCGGTGACATGCAACGAGAAGAAGTGGCGGAGGAGTGCCACGAAGGGGGCGATGCCCACCATGACCTCGCACACGAAGGAGAAGACGACGAGAAGGGTCACAGCCTGAGGATGGAGATGGAGCATGTGGATCTGATAGTGCTCGAGCACCGCGTTGAAGAAGGCAGAGAAGGGAGGAATCAGGCTAGCCCAGAGGGCATCAATGAAGATCGGAACCTCGGTAACTGCATGAGCCATGCTGGTGCGAGACGCGGCCAAGCTGGCGTCTCTCCCCACTCGTTGAAACTGGAAGCAAGCATGGGGCGCACCTTGTCCATGGCCTCGTCGTCGAGCACCCGAGGCCAGCCGAGCGCCGACTCGAAGGATGGAGGCGCAGTTGGTGAGGACAGAGGTTTCTTCCCCTTTTCGGCTTGTTTCGGCGCCATGGCGGTGAAGTGGGCGGAGCACAGGTCGGATTGAGAAGGCGGAGCAGGGCGTCGAGGAAGCAGGGAGATTGGAAGAGCCGGGCATGGCGAAGGACGAATAACTGTGTAAGAGGCGGGGCCGCATAGCCAGGCGGATTCAAGGGCAGCGTGGGGAAGCGGAGACGCCCACGTCCAATCAACTACCACGCGTCAATCGAGGCCGCAGGCTTTTGGGGCCCGCGGCACTCCATACTTGGCCCTTGGCTTCGCCGCGAAGCCAAGCCCGAGCGCACCTTGGGCCCGGGGGCTACTGTCGGCGTCCTGGGAAAGGGGGTCCCCAGACTTGCCTGCCTGCGGCCCGCGGCGTGGCTGAGCCAGCAGGCCGTACGGCCCATCTTCACCAACAAGGCATCCAAGACCCTCGTGAGGGGCCAAGCCTCGTGAGGAGGACGACACGAGACCTCCTCTGGAGCGGCCTAGTCAGGCGGGCTCACGAGGAGCGGATATATCAAGGCGAGGCGAACCTCAGGAGGCTCTCGTGACATGAGCCATGACGATCGACACCAGGCGGGCGCCAGCGCGCGCAGCGTCCTTGTTTCCTCTTTGGTGCTAAGGAAACTAGCGCAGGCGAGGAGTACCGAGGCATCAGGCAAATGTTGCCATTTTGGTGCAACAAGACAAAGACCAGAAGGACGGCAAGACGGAGGTCATCGTGGAGCCCAAGACGGCGTCACCACCAGAGCCTTTCGCAGGCGCAGACCACCTTTTGTTAGATGGCTTGTACTAGCTGCCCCCTTCAAATTAGCCCGCCGTTGTTGGCTCCCTTCCCGTTCAATATTTGGGAAGAGGATCAGGGCCTCTAGAAGTAGGACTGGCCACCATCGGGGGCGGGGGGTCGGCATCTTAGATCGCTCTCTCACCCACACAAGTTAGCCACGCACAAGAACACCTCAACCTCAGGAGGCTGTTCTTCCCCTTGTATTGTTCATCATCAGCCCAAGAGGCAATCCACCACCACCACACTGGAGTAGGGTGTTACACCACAACGGTGGCCTGAACCAGTATAAATCCTGTGTCTTCCTGTGTTGCGAGTTCGTCGAGTTCGTCCACGAGATCTTAGCGAGCTAGGGCGTAGATCGGTGGGAGGAAGAGACTTCGTGCGCACCCCAGTGTTCGAACCTTAAGGGTTTGCTGGAACCCCACATCCGACACAAGTCAACTCTAGTTAAGCCATTTCCTAGCAAGGCTTGAACCCTTTTGATGGTTGGGATAAGTTTCTTATTTTCAGCACCCGAAAGCTTATCAGGGAGTGAATATTTAGCGTCAATAAGCTCAGCACGATAACCCAACATTGGTTTTTCATCAACTGGCGACGTGTCTTTGCAATAGAACCAAGTTTGGTTCCAATACTTGGGATGGCTTGGCAATACTACTAGAGGAAAGACAACATCCCATCTGCGCTGAATCGAAATCCCACCAAGTTCCAAGTTGGGGCCGTTGGTGTATTCATTCTGGCGGTTCAAATAGAAATACTCTTTGAAGAGTTCAATAGTAGGTTCTTCTTGAAGATAAACCTCGCAGAGAACTTGGAAGTTACATATGTTTGATATGGAATTGGTTCCAAAGTCTTGCGGATGAAGCTTGAAAAAATGCAGAACCTCTCTGAAGAATTTTGAGCCGGGCGGCGAAAAACCCCAGTTCATTTGATCAGTGAAGACGATGATTTCACCATCCTTTGGCTGAGGTTTTTCTTCAACTGGGTCAGGGGCACGGTAAGACATGACGCTCTTCTTTGGTAAATACCCAACAGTGAAAAAATCCTTCAGAGTGTCCTCACCGACTGTGGAAGGGACCCAGTTGCAACCTATCATCGTCTTTGGCGGCATGGCGAAAAGACAAGCTAAAAAGGAAGTAATTTGCCGGTTCAGATTAATTGGTGGAATTAGAAGTTAATGATTGCAATACATATGTGTAATGGCGGCTTAACTAAGGGCTAATGATATATGTAGGAAAAATAAGCCGACATGGTAAGCCGCCATGACTAAGGATATTCAAAAGTTGCTAGCAACAAAAAATTGGTTAAGTACTGAGGTAAACAAATTTCATAGACTGCAGCTATTATTTTGGATCAATGGCTGTTCAGAAAAGAAAAATAAATCTAGACCTAAAAGTCAGTACATATGAGTTCATGAGCTTGCACAAGATTTTTTCTTCCAAGAAAGGGGATCTAGTGATACTGAAAGTGGAACTAAAATAGCTACCACATCAGTTTAACGCCGTTCTCAGATCAAAGAGGCTCGTGGTATGGCCTGGAGGGTGAACTACGACGAACTCCGACAAACTACGAAGAACACGAAGAAGCTCGCAAACCCTAGTGTGGATCTAAGGCATGAAAAGGCAGAAACTTACAACTATCGATCTGCTGTGGAGGGTCGCCGTCGTTATCTCGATCGACTCAGGCTGATGCAGTGACCGAGGTTGAGGAAGACGAAGTGCTCCGCGGCGGCGGTGGAGCTCGAGCGGCAGAGGGGTTGCGAGAGAAGGAAGAAGGAGAAAAATGTGAGATGGCTTCGGATCCTAGTTATAAGGAAAGGGGCGATGGGCAGGCGCGAAAGACGAGGAGGCAAAAATGATGATTATCCATCTAATTGGACGCCTTGATTTTCGGAAAGATATTTAAGACAAAGATCCGTTAAGATGATGTCATGGTGGGTTTCCAAAATTCTTGGAGATGACGTCATGGCGGGTTACAAGGTTTTCATAGCAGTTGTAGATGGATTTTTTCTAAGTATTGAAGATTGACATGAACAAAGTTCAAATCAACCTGGGGCCTAATGTTGGGGATATTTCTATCAGATATGACCCGCCCAGAAGGCGCCGGGTCAACCACAATGAGGGTTCACCTGTATGAAGCCCAAGAGTATACAAGGTGGCGGTTCACAGTTAGGCTTATGATAGGCCCAGGCCTAGGGGCGGCTTAGGGCCCGTAAGTATAAACCGCCATGTATGAATAGACTTGTAATGTAAGGCATGTAAGATACGTCACCGAGCCGGACACGTTGTATGAGCCGGCCGAGACTCTGTAGGCCACAGGGTGTCAACCCGTGTATATGAGGGGTCGACCAGGCGGCGGCTTAGGGTAAGAAACAACAGATCGAGAGCCAGGTTAAGCGTATTCGCTCCTTGGTCATCGAAACATAGCAATATCACCTCAACTGGACTAGGCCTTTACCTTCACCGCAAGGGGCCGAACCAGCATAAACTTCTCGTGTCCTTTGTCCTGTTTAACCCCTTTAATCTTCGTAGCTGCGATGGCTCCACTAAGTCCTTTCACTAGGACATCTGTCGTGACAATTCCACGACAAGGACTTTATCGTGCCTGAGGGACCTCTTGAACAGGAGCGCTTTGAGCACCAGCTAATAGCCACTACAAGGAGCCTGAAAAAGAAGCAACAGCAGCTTCAAGCTGATCAAGATCTGCTCAGTGATAGATGGACTAATGTCCTAACAGCCGAGGAATACAGCCCCGAGGGACCACTCAAAAGTTACCCGAAGTGCAAATTATTACCTCAATTCGATGACGAGGGCTGGAGCCCGTGCCATCATCGCACAATGCGGCTGACCGACCACCACGTGGCCGGGACAAAGCGGCAACTCAAGCCGAATACCAGCCCGTACTACCTCACTATAAAGGCAGGGATAAAACAGCTCGGGCATATACATATGACCTTCGGCAGAACCTGGACAGTAGAGCAGGACATACCAGACCGATCTACGGATCGCGGGGGTGTGCCCCGACACGCGGTGACGACTATCTATTCGGACGTGACAAGCCTAATCATGCACGAGCCAAAGGCCGCAGACAGACTCCATTTGAGCTATGTCGTGATGTGGCCCAATATAGAGGCGCCACACACCCTCTTTGCTTCACTGATGAAGTAATGGAGCACGAATTCCCAGAAGGGTTTAAATTCATGAATATCGAATCATACGATGGAACAACAGATCCGGCAGCATGGATTGAAGATTTTCTTCTCCATATCCACATGGCCCGCGGTGATGATCTCCATGCCATAAAATACCTCCCATTAAAACTAAAGGGACCAGCGCGGCACTGGCTAAACAGTCTCCCAGAGAACTTCATTGGCAGTTGGGAAGACCTGGAAGACGCCTTTCGCATAATTTCCAAGGTACATATGCCCGGCCACCAGATGCCGATGACTTAAGTCACATCATCCAACATCCCGGAGAATCATCCAGGAAGCTCTGAACTAAATTCCTAATTAAAAAGAACCAAATTGTCGATTGTCCGGACGCAAAAACCCTCGTGGCCTTCAAACACAGCGTCCGGGATGAGTGGTTCGCGCGCCACCTCGGTCAAGAAAAACAAAAATCCATGGCAGCCCTTACCGCTCCAATTACCCGCTTTTGCGTGGGAGAAGATAGCTGGCTCGCTCGTAGAAGCAACAGTGCCAGCGATCCAGGCACTTCCAAAGTCCGAGACGGCGACGGCAAGCCACGACGCAATAAACACAAACGTCGCAATCATAACGAAAGAACACAAGACATGGCGGTCAACTCCGGATTCAGCGGCTCCAAACCCGGTCAATGGAAAAAGCCATTCAAGGCAAATAGAGACTGACCATCCAATTTAGACATAATACTAGATCGGCCCTGCCAGATTCATGGCAACCCCGATAAACCAGCTACTCACACCAACAGAAGTTGTTGGGTCTTCAAACAAGCTGGCAAGCTTAATGCTGAACACAAGGGGAAGGGCCACCCAGTGACAGCGATGACGAAGAGACTCGCCAGCCGAATACGGGGGTCAGAAACAATTTCCCCCCGAAGTAAAAACCATAAACATGGTATACGTGACGCACACCCCTAGAGGGGAGCGCAGGCACGCACTATGGGACGCATACGCCATAGAGTCGTCCCCCCCTGCCAATTTTTTTGCCATATCCGTCCCGATGGTTCGGTGGCTCTGATCATTGATCCAATTATCGATGGGTTCCATCTCACAAAAGTCCTTACGGATGGCGGCAGTAGCCTTAATCCACTCTACCAAGACACTATCCGCAAAATGGGCATCGATCCTTCAAGAATCAAGCCCACCACAACCACCCCCAAGGGAGCAGTACTCGGCGTAGAAGCTCACTGTAGGGGCTCCGTCACATTGGAAGTCATTTTAGGTTCGCCGAACAACTTCCGAAGTGAAGGCTTGACCTTTGATATTGTCCCGTTCCGCAGTAGCTACCATGCACTTCTGGGGCGTACCGCTTTTGCTCATTTTAATGTGGTCCCACTCTACGCCCGTGCAAAACTTAAGATGCCCGGTCACGGGGCGTCATAACAATAAATGGAAATACGGAACACTCCCTCCATACGGAGGGTCATACTACGGCTACCACAGCCGAAGTACCAAGCGGCCTCATCAAGCCACATATCTCATCGACCATTAAGCCGCCGGCCTCTATTAAATGGGGTTGATCAATCTTAGAGCTGGATTAGCAGTTCGGCCTCCGTCGTTCGCCTCATATACCCGCGAAGTTCGTACCGCGCTTACATAATGATGTACTTAGAATACCCTGGTCATCGGCAAATGCACAATATGGACATGCCTACAAGCTCTCCCATAGCTTCCTTTTCTTTTCTTTTCTAACTATTTTTTTATCTTTTACCACAGGTGGCTCAAAGACTGGTCATCTCACGAACCCTTTTGGAGTTCGGCTTTGTTCACCTACCCAAAGGCTATTCCTGTTAAGGAGTCCTTTCACCGAGGCAAGGCGGCGCAGACGTGCGACAGGAGGTCCAAGTAATTCTTAGTAGACCGCATTCTCTATTTAGAGCCTGTAAAGTGCCTTCTCCCTCAGCCTTCGACCACCGGCATGTCAAATAGCCTGGGTCATGGCGTTATTATCTGTAAAATGGCAATTGACATATCAATCACGTTCCAGTGAACATAATCCGTATTCAGTATTCCCTTTTTCTGAAATAACTGAATTTTGCTTCTTCGGTTGTTTCACACACGCACCTCGACACAAATTGCCAGGGGCTCAATATGGGAACAAATAAATTGCCGGCAAGTATGAACAGCTTTATAGCACACTTCGGCGTCACGAGTTCGACCTTATATGGATTAGCTCCGAATCATGTCTTTGGTCAATAGTTTGGTTGCCCTTCTCCTGTGCTTACTACCTTACGTTCCACTCTATCGGCTAGGGTAGTAAAGGGAGAACTACTGTGATTGTGTCCTGGTTTATCCAGATGAGCACCTTACTAGAGAAAGCCGAAAATTGACTGTCATGATGCGGCGAGAGTTGGTCAACCACTCGATGACTTATCATAATCTTTCACGATTCCTCCCATATTACACGAAGTACCATTACTCCAGTCACCTATGTAACACACTGTATTCGGATAGCTGCGTCCATACCAGGGGCTATATCGTAGACCCACCGTAAAACTCCTATGGCTAAGTGAAAGTGTTAAAGCCCAATAGTCTGATTGCCTTGTTCACCGCATTGACACCTCCTTCATGGACCAAGATGTTGGGTCAAGAGTGATCAAGTCCTTTTCTGAACACCCCCGTATTTTATGCGAGGGGGCTGAAGCCGACGACTGGAAAACTTTTAGATTATACAAAAACGGCCACACAGGAGGAGCCAAAACTTTTAGGCATACCCTTAAAATATCATAATATCGTTTCTACAATTTCAGCACATTCACCCGAAGATCATATCCTTTGAGCACTAAACCTCTATTAAGCGGGCGCCCTCTAGGACATCTTCAAAATAATGCTCCGGCGTGTGTTTGTCCTTGCCCCCGGGTGGACTCTTCGCTGCAATATCAGTGGCCTTCATCTTCGCCCAATATGTCTTGACACGGGCAAAGGCCATCCGTGCACTTTCAATGCACGTCGGTCGCTTCACGGCGTCGATACGCGACACCACATCCATAAGTCGTTGCACCAAACAGAAATAACTATTCGGAATTGGCTCAGTCAGCCACAGCCGGACCACTACGTCCTTCATGGTAGAACCAGATATCTTGTGGAGCTCGGCCCACTGGGCCATCTGTTCGTTCAGCAACAGCGGGCGCTTTGGCGTGCCGAATTGTGTCCAGAAAAGATTCTCCGTTGGATACCCTTCTCGCGCTTGGTAAAATTGCGCTGCATCGTAGGCGCTCTTCGGCAAGTCCAAGAATGCATCTGGAGAGCTCCACATTTGATTAAGTGGGGCATATTTTGGATCGCCGAATTTAGTCTGTAATAAGAAGGGCTTACCGGCCGCTATCTCCCCAGCTCGCCGGATCTCCTCCCGAGCCGCCCTAGACTCGGATCGTGCTTCACTCGCCTCATGCAAAGCGTGTCGAGATTGGCCGTTTTGGCTTTGTTATCCCTCTTGAGGAACTTGCACCGGACAATGGCTTCCTTTAGCTCGCGAGCCATGTTAGACATTATCTCCTTGCACTGGCGCCGAGCAGCCTGTTCGGCTTTTAACTCATCAACTGCCTTCTTGGCAGCCACATTACTCATCCGGGCTTGCTCCTTGGCTCGGGCAACTTTAGCCCGAAGGGCCTCCGCCGTGGCAGCACTATCTGCAGTTATGCATGTCTCAGTATATAATTCTTAGCTTCGTGCTCATGTTATCATACATACATACACTGACCGCCTGAAAACATACCTTGCGCCTCATCAAGCCACCTGTTAATAAGCATCATGTCGTCATTCGCCACGGCAAGTTTCTGCTCCAGACCTGCAACCTCTGTAGCGTGGGCAGTCGAGTGGATGTAATAGCCTGTGTTCTAATTAATTATATTATTTCTTGGGATAGTTTTTTCAATCCTCTGATTGCCTCCCTTGGGACGTCAACTAGAGTCTCAGGGGCTACTATCTATACACAGGGGCACTTTGCGTATAGAGCACAATTGAAAATATTACATTACGTACCTCGAAGCCTCTTAGCAGGCCTGTGAAAGCTTCATTCAATCCGCTTTTTGCGGACATAATCCTCTCAACCACCGTACCCATCTAGGTATGATGTTTCTCTGAGACAGATGAATATCGCAACATGTCCATCAATGTAAATGGCGCCTCTGGACCCTGGGAAGTAGCTGTGGGAGTATGGACTCCCTTTGAAGGGATATGTTTCCCCGACCCTAGAGTCATCTCCGGCTGTAAACCAGATAGTCCGGGGCCTTTATTGTTGGTACCCATAGGGACCACACTCCCCGAACCCTGGGCGACCGAAGTTTCACCTTGGGGCGTTGTCTTCATTATCCTCTGCACCACTTGTTGATCGAGAGAGATCCTCCGGGACGGCACCTCGAAGTCGTCCGCCCTATTGGGCGAGGAATCTGGTGGAGGCGTCTCGCTTTCCATCATCTCTGGAAGAAGATCCCCCGAAGAGGATTGTTGAGGAAGACTGTGTGCCGGACTACAAAAACATGTATTCTAGATGTTGCCCTTGTAACAGGAAAAGGAACAGGATATGTTTAAAAACACCCTTGTTCACTTACGATTCGGCTAAAGGCTCGTCCTTACGGATGAAGTGTGCGACAACGTCGTCTTCCGAGGCCGAACCGCCTGATAGGAGTGTTTTACCTTCTTAGGAGCCTTTACCTCCCAACCTTCGGAGGCGGCCCTTTTCTTACCATGGTGAGAAAGGATGTCAGCTTCTCCTTCTCTTTTATCTTCGGAAAAGGGAACTTTAATCTCCCCGGACATAGTGTTTGGTGTACCTTCAGAATGGAGGCCACCTTTGGCCTTCCTGCTCTCCTCATTGTCCTCCTTCACCGGCACCTGGAATGGTGCCGGGACCAGCATCCTTGTTAGCACAGGACTAGCTAAGTCTTCGGGAAGAGGGGGCGAACACCTAACTCGCTCCGCCTTCTTCGTCCAGCCCTGGAAAAAGATGGTTTTCTCAGTATCTTATCACGGGATATTTGGTTAAGCTGTGTTCGGGAGTCAAGCGCTTACCAAGGTATCCGGATGGTTGCAGTCAAGGCCGATGTCCTCGGTAGTGTCCGGCCACTATTTTCGTGTCCCGAAAAATAACTTCCACATTCCTCTGTGCATCGTGCCGAAGAAGTGCTGAAGGGTTCATTGTAACGCCCTCGATGCGGCTATATCTCCTACGTGTCGAAGCACGACTTAGAGGCATAATCGCATTGAAAGCAATGTCGCAAGTAAGGTAATCTTCACAACAACCCATGTAAATAGATAAAAGGGGAAAATGTACATAGTTGGCTTACACTCGCCACGTCACACAAATACATGAATAACATTACAATCATCCAATACACTCATGGTCCGACTATGGTACCAAAATAAAGATCAACCGCACATGCGACAAAGTCCCCGATCGCCCCAACTGGGCACCACTACTGATCATCTGGGAAAGACACATAGTAACGACGAGAGTCTTCATCGACCTCCCACTTGAGCTCAAGCGCATCGTCTGGAGTGGTATCATCGGTCCCTGCATCTGGTTTGGAAGTAATCTGTGAGTCATGGGGACTCAGCAATCTCGCACCCTTGCGATCAAGACTATTTAAGCTTTTAGGTAAGGCAAGGTATGATGTGGAGCTACAGCAAGCGACTAGCATATAAGGTGGCTAACATATTCGCAAAAGAGAGTGAGAAGAGAAGGCAAAGCACGGACAAAGAACTATGATCAAGAAGTGATCCTAGAACAACCTACGTCAAGCATTACTCCAACACCGTGTTCACTTCCCGGACTCCGCCGAGAAGAGACCATCACGGTTACACACACGGTTGATTCATTTTAATTAAGTTAAGTTTCATGTTATCTACAACCGGACATTAACAAATTCCCATCTGCCCATAACCGTGGGCACGGCTTTCGAAAGTTCAAATTCCTGCAGGGGAGTCCCAACTTAGCCCATCATAAGCTCTCACGGTCAACGAAGGATATTACTTCTCCCGAGACATTCCGATCGGGCTCGGCATCCCGGTTACAAGACATCCTCGACAATGGTAAAACTAAACCAGCAACACCACCCAGATGTGCCGACAAATCCCGATAGGAGCTGCACATATCTCGTTCTCAGGGCACACCGGATGAGCAAGACGTCGGGTAGGCCAGCCCAGAGTTGCCCGTGGTAGCCCCGGACATCGCTCAGTTGGACCAACACTTAGAGAAGCACTGTCCCAGGGGGGTTAAAATAAAGATGACCCTTGAGTCCGCGAAACCCAAGGGAAAAAGGCTAGGAGGCGAATGGTAAAACCAATGTTGGGCATTGCTGGAAGAGTTTTATTCAAGGCAAACTGTTAAGGGGTTCCCATTATAACCCAACCGCGTAAGGAATGCAAAATCCGGGAACATAACACCGATATGACGGAAACTAGGGCGGCAAGAGTGGAATAAAATACTAGGCATAAGGCCGAGCCTTCCACCCTTTACCAAGTATATAGGTGCATTAAGATAACAAGATAATATAGTGATATCCCAACAATAACCAATGTCCCTACAAGGAACGATCTCCAAGCTTCACCTGCAACTAGCAACGCTATAAGAGGGGCTGAGCAAAGCGGTAACATAGCCAATCAACGGTTTGCTAGGACATGGAGGGTTAGAGGTTTGACAGGGAAATTTGGGAGGCATGATAATCAAGTGGTAGGTATCGTAGCATAGGCATAGCAAAAGAGCGAGCATCTAGCAAGCAAAGATAGAAGTGATTTCGAGGGTATGATCATCTTGCCTGCAAAGTTGTTAGAGTTGACTTGATCCTCGTAAGCGAACTCAACAGGCTCCTCGTTCACGAACTCGTCTCCCGGTTCTACCCAAACAAGAACAACAAGCAAACGGAACGCAATCAACCACGTGCAATGCTCAAACAACATGATGCAAACATGGTATGATATGTGGGATGCGGGATGTGATGCATATGCAAGATTTGACAAGGAATGATTGAACCTTGCCTCAACTTGGAAATCCAAGAGTGCCACTAGAAAGGTGAGGTGATTTTGGTTGAAATCGATATAAAGATCACCGGAATCGGATGCACGGTTTGGAAATGGGAAGCAAAACAAATATGGCACCGGTCTGTGATAATCAGCAAGTGACCTACTAAATGCATCAAGATAAATATGCTACGGCACTCAAACATAGCAACAAAATACATGGCAGGGATCCACTCATGATTCTTGACAAAAGATGAACACTGAGCTATGGCTGATTCATCCATTAACAGGTTCAAACAAGCATGGCAAAAGTGCAATTGATAATAGGTTTCAGACTTAGTGAAATTAACACAAGTCTGGAATTTATCATCAGGAAGCACACTTTAGAGCATGAAAACTACAAGCTACAGGAACTTAACATGGCAAAGCAAGGCATGGAATGAAGCTACTCAAAGCACTTAACAAAAGTCCCTGAGTGACCTTGAGCCAAAAGGGATCAGAAAATACAATTGCAAGCATGTGAACATGGCAAAAACATAAACAGATTCAGACTTAGTGAAAAACTGGAGCATGCCAATCAGTTAACGAGTAGGCATGTTTACGAGCTCTATGCACTCACTACAGAGCATGGCATGACAAACTAAGCATACACCCATCAAGAATACATGGCATAGAAGATAGACATGGCAAGAACAACAACATAGCATGCACGGATCAATAGCAACATCCTCGGCAAAATCGCTAAACATGTCAACAATCTGCCAGGATTATTTTATAGCAAAAGTAGAGCTCGATTGACTCAAGCTACGGTGCTCCATAAATGCAAACAAAGACATGGATGGATAGAGCACCACAATGTTAACAAAACATCCTTACTGATCATCCTCAAAAGAGGCACGGATCACTAGGAAACAACATGAACATATGGCATAACGACAAAATCAGGACAAGGACTTCATGAAATTATGTCCCTGAAATCAGCATTACCGATTACTCTACTTTGCAAGCTTGTGCTAGTCACCACAAGTATCACAAAAATACATGGCAAGCACCTCTTTAAAGATGCCATGGCATATAACAAAACACATGTAGAGCTCACGATCATAGCATGCACACATTAATCATGGCAAAAATGACAAATAGCTATTTGCTGAAACAGATCTGCCAAATTCATCACATAGCCCTCTTCCAACAGCATTTTGGGCATCAAGATGAGCTCAAATGAAAATGATGCACTGAGATAAATGATGCACTCGTCGAGGCGAACATTTTGATATGCTACATGCACGAATCGGAGCTACGGATGCAGAGTTATAGCATGCCAAAGTTTGCAAAAAATTAGGGTTCGGGGATGAAAAGTCAACCCTCGCGGATTCCAGATCTGGATCGGATCCGAGCGCACTGTAGCAGGAGGGAGTCGTCGGAGTTCGCTCGAGCTCGCCGGAGAAACCGGAGCTGCGGTGGCCGGACTTGGCGGCGCGTGGGAGGCGGAGACCGGCCGAGGCGGCAGGGAGGCGCGGGCGGCCGGCGGGTGCGGACGCCGAGGCAAGGCGGCGCCGGGGCGGTGCGGCCGCGGCGAGGGACGGCGTCGCCGGCGCGGGGCGGCGCGGCGGCCGTCGAGGTCGGAGACGGCGCGCGGCAGCTCCGGGTGGCCGGCCGCGGGGTTGAAGGACGGCGGCGCGGGCGAGGGACTCCTTCGGGCCGCGGGGGCTCTCCTCGGGCCCAGGCGGGCCGCGGCGCGGGAGGTGGCCGGCGTGCCATGTGGCGGGCGGCGATTGGCGGCGGCGGGATGTCCGTTAGGCGGCGGACATGTCCGGCGGCGGCGACAGCAAACTTTTTAGGGTTAGGGTAGAATGATCCGCGAATTTCGGAGGAGGGACTAGTTTTATAGTAGGGGGAGCTAGGAAGCTCCAAATGAGGTGTGGTTTTCGGCCATGCGATCATGATCGAACGCTCTAGATGATGCAAGGGTTTTTTGTGGGTTTTGGGACAAATTTGAAGGGTGTTGGGCTGCAACACAAACGAGGCCTTCTCCGTCCCTCGGTTAACCATTGGAATATCAAACGAAGTCCAAATGGCACGAAACTTGACAGGCGGTCTACCGGTAGTAAACCAAGGCCGCATGACAAGTCTCGATCCAATCCGGAAATGTTTAACCCCCACACACGAAAAGAGGTAGAAAGGGGCACCGGAGGAGATAGGAGCGCCGGAATGCAAAACGGACAACGGGGAAAATGCTCGGATGCATGAGACGAACACGTATGCAAATGCAATGCACATGATGACATGATATGAGATGCATGACAAAGGCAACAACACACGGAGACAAAAACCCGACAACGGAGAAAATAAAATAACTTAGGCCGGAAACGGCAAGAGTTGGGATACATATAAGGTAAATTACAACCGGGGTGTTACATTCGTGGTCCTTCCGGATTAAACTCCCACATACGGAGGGGCCATCGCCGACACGAGAGGACTCGGTGGACTAACATTACTTGAATCACGTCGATGAGATCGGTGTCCTTCTCAAGGAGACTGCCGATGCGGCTCTGTATAGTCTGCACTTCATCGATTGATCTCCAGTCCAGCCCCTTGTTGATCCATGATGCGAGCTGAATTGGAGGGCCAGATCAGAACGCAGGCGTAGCTGCCCACTTGGTACCACAGGGTTCAGTGATGTAAAACCACTCCCGCTGCCATAAGTTGGAAGATTCTGTGAAGGATCCTTTTAGCCAAAGAACGTTGCTGAGCTTGCTCACCATGGCACCACCACACCCCGCTTGCTTCCCCTCGATCACCTTCGGCTTCACATTAAAGGTCTTGATCCATAAGCCGAAGTGTGAGGGAATGCGGAGAAAGGCCTCGCACATGATGATAAACACTGAGGTGAGAAGAAAAGAGTCTGGGGCTAGATCGTGAAAATCTAGCCCGTAATAGAATATGAGCCCTCGAACAAAGGGGTGAAGAGCGAACCCTAGCCCTCGGAGGAAGTGGGAGATGAATACAACCCTCTCGCTAGATCTGGGAGTAAGAATAACCTGCCCTTGAGCGGGAAGCCCATGGGGGATTTCCGCGGTCAGGTACCTTGCCGCCCGGAGCTTCGCAATATCCTCCTCTGTGATAGAGGAAGCCACCCACCGGCCTTGAGGGCTAGGTCCGGACATGACTGGGAAGCTCAAAGCAATTAGATTGAACCTTGGGTGCTGGAACTCGAGGTTAGAGAGGTTGAGGAAAGGGTTGCATGAAGGAGAAAGTTGGGTCGTAGCCCCTTTATAAAGGCGATGAATATCAAACACCTCCTCCTAGGCCTTAAAACCTTCCTATTACTAAGGAATCAAGCCAACAGAATAGTTGGGACACCCACGCCCGTATTGATGAGAATCCCGCAATAAGGGGACACGATCTTTGCTTCGACAAGACGCGCCAATAAAACCGCGTCTCGAAACATGGAGCGACAGGCTAAAAACGGGTCGAAATAATAACCGGGCAGGGACGTGATGTCATGTTACAAAAAAAGTTGTCAGCAGATTGGACTCGTGAAATGTTATACTCTCTGTGGTGATGTGTGGTACTTGCTTTGCAGATCCGGACACGTTCGTTGTGTTCGAAGACTGTGTTGGAGTATTCGGAGGAGGAACCCGTCTTGCAATGCTAAAGACAATCTGCGCGCCGGACACCTCGTCATTGAAGCTTGGTTCAGGGGCTACTGAGGGAGTCCTGGACTAAGGGGTCCTTAGGTGACCGACCTGTTGGACATGGCCCGGACTGATGGGCTATTGATACGTCCATTTTGCATCATGCTTTTATATTGATATTTATTGCATTATGGGCTCTTATTACACATTATGTCACAATACTTATGCCTATTCTCTCTTATTTTACAAGGTTTGCATGAAGAGGGAGAATGTCGGCAGCTGGAATTCTGGGCTGGAAAAGGAGCAAATATTAGAGACCTATTATGCACAACTCCAAAAGTCCTGAAACTTCACGGGATCATGTTTTAGAATATATAAAAGCTATTGGGCGAAGGAAGTACCAGGGGTCCACCCACCATCCACGAGGGTGGGGGGCACGCCCTACCCCCTGGGTGCGCCCCTTGCCTCGTGGGCCCCCTGGCAGCCCTCTGATGCCCATCTTTTGCTATATGAGGTCTTTCGTCCAGGAAAAAATCATAAGCTAGCTCATGGGACGAAACTCCGCCGCCACGAGGTGGAACCTTGGCGGAACCAATCTAGGGCTCCGGCGGAGCTTTTCTGCCGGGGAAACTTCCCGCCGGGAGGGGGAAATCATCACCAACGTCATCACCATCGATCCTCTCATCGGGAGGGGGTCAATCTCCATCAACATCTTCACCAGCACCATCTCATCTCAAACCCTAGTTCATCTCTTGTATCCAATCTTTGTCTCAAAACCTCAGATTGGTACCTGTGGGTTGCTAGTAGTGTTGATTACTCCTTGTAGTTGATGCTAGTTCGTTTATTCGGTGGAAGATCATATGTTCAGATCCTTTATGCATATTAATACCCCTCTGATTATGAATATGAATATGATTTGTGAGTAGTTATGTTTGTTCCTAAGGACATGGGAGAAGTCTTGCTATAAGTAGTCATGTGAATATTGTATTTGTTCGATGTTTTGATGAGATGTATGTTGTCTTTCCTCTAGTCGTGTCATGTGAATGTCGACTACATGACACTTCACCATTGTTTGGGCCTAGGGGAAGGCATTGGGAAGTAATAAGTAGATGATGGGTTGCTAGAGTGACAGAAGCTTAAACCCTAGATTATGAGTTGCTTCGTAAGGGGCTGATTTGGATCCATATGTTTCATGCTATGGTTACGTTTAGCTTAATACTTCTTTTGTAGTTGCGGATGCTTGCAATAGGGGTTAATCATAAGTGGGATGCTTGTCCAAGGAAGGGCAGTGCCCAAGCACCGGTCCACCCACATATCAAATTATCAAAGTACCAAACGCGGATCATATGAACGTGATGAAAACTAACTTGACGATAATTCCCATGTGTCCTCGGGAGCGCTTTCCTTTATATAAGAGTTTGTCCGGGCTTTTCCTTTTCTACAAAAAGGATTGGGCCATCTTGCTGCACCTTATTTAGTTTCATTACTTGTTACCTGTTACAAATTATCTTAACACAAAACTATGTGTTACCGATAATCTTAGTGTTTGCAGAGAATACCTTTCTGAAAACTGCTTATCATTTCCTTTCGCTCCTCGTTGGGTTCGACACTCTTACTTATCAAAAGGACTACGATAGATCCCCTATACTTGTGGGTCATCAAGACTCTTTTCTGGTGCCGTTGCCGGGGAGTGAAGCGCCTTTGGTAGGTGGAATTTGGTAAGGAAAAATTTATATAGTGTGCTGAAATTTACTTTCACTTGTTATTATGGAACATAATCCTTTGAGGGGCTTGTTAGGGGTCTTCACGCCAAATAGTACAGCAAAGAGTTGCTCCTCAACCTACTGAACCTACTGAAAATGTTTACTTTGAAATTCCTTAGGTATGATAGAGAATCTGCTAGCTAATCCTTTTACAGGAGATGGAACGTTACATCCCGACTTGCACCTAATCTATGTGGATGAAGTTTGTGGATTATTTAAGCTTGCAGGTATGCCCGAGGATGTTATCAAGACGAAGGTCTTCCCTTTATCTTCGAAGGGAAAGGCATTGACATGGTTTAGCCTATGTGATGATATGGGATCATGGAACTACAACCGATTGAAATTGAAATTTCATCAAAAGTTTTATCCGATGCATCTTGTTCATTGTGATCGTAATTATATATATAATTTCTGGCCTCACGAAGGAGAAAGCATCGCTCAAGCTTGGGGGAGACTTAAGTCAATGTTATATTCATGCCCCAATCATGAGCTTTCAAGAGAAATTATTATTAAAAAAATTTATGCCCGACTTTCTCTCGATAATCACTCCATGCTCGATATTTATTGTACTGGCTCTTTTATGATGAAGACTATTGAATTCAAATGGGAATTATTGGAAAGAATTAAACGCAACTCTAAAGATTGGGATCTCGACAAAGGTAAGGAGTCAGGTATAACACCTAAGTTTGATTGTGTTAAATCTTTTATGGATACCGATGCTTTCCGTGAATTTAGCACTAAATATGGACTTGACTCTGAGATAGTAGCTTCTTTATGTGAATCCTTTGCTACTCATGTTGATCTCCCTAAGGAGAAGTGGTTTAAATATAATCCTCCCATTGAAGTAAAAGTAGTTGCACCTATTAAAGTTGAAGAAAAGACTATCACTTATAATGATCATGTTGTTCCTACTACTTATATTGAGAAACCACCTTTCACTGTTAGAATAAAGGATCATGCTAAAGCTTCAACCGTGGTTCGTAACAGTAATACTACAACATCTACTCCCTCTGAGAAAATTAAAGTTGAACCTAGTGTTGCTATGGTTAAAGATCTCTTGGCCGATAATATTGATGGGCATGTTATTTACTTTTGTGATGAAGCTGCTAGAATTGCTAGACCCGATACTAAAAATAAACATAGACCTGTTGTAGGCATGCCTGTTATTTCTGTTAAAATAGGAGATCATTGCTCATGGCTTATGTGATATGGGTGCTAGTGCAAGTGCAATACCTCATTCCTTATACAAAGAAATTATGCATGATATTGCACCTGCTGAGATAGAAGAGATTGATGTTACAATTAAACTTGCCAATAGAGACACTATTTCACCAGTTGGGATTGTTAGAGATGTTGAAGTCTTGCGTGGGAAAGTTAAATACCATGCTGATTTTCTTGTTCTTGGTTCCCCACAAGATGAATTTTGTCCGATTATATTTGGTAGACCCTTCTTGAATATTGTTAATGCTAGGATAGACTGCAAAAAGGATGTGGTTTCTATTGGTTTGGGGAATATGTCTCATGAGTTTAATTTTGCTAAATTTCGTAGACAACCCCATGATAAAGAATTTCCCAGTACAGATGAAATTATTGGTCTTGCTTCTATTGTTGTGCCTCCTAGTGATCTTTTAGAACAATACTTGCTAGACCATGAAAATGATATGTTTATGAATGAAAGAAGGGAAATAGATGAAGTATTCTTTAAATAGGGACCTATTTTGAAACACAACTTGCCAGTTGAAATCCTAGGGGATCCTCCTCCACCCAAGGGTGATCCCGTCTTTGAGCTTTAACCATTACCTGATACTCTTAAATATGCTTATCTTGATGAGAAAGAGATATATCCTGTTATTATTAGTGCTAACCTTTCAGAGCATCAAGAAAAGAAATTATTTAAAACCCTGAAGAAGCACCGTGCTGCTATTGGATATACTCTTGATGATCTTAAGGGCATTAGTCCCACTCTTTTTTTGACTATAAATAGTAGGGTAAACACCCCACTGCAATTTTTATAAATAGCAAAGAGCTGAAAGGTCTATGGTAACAAATAACAAAGGAAAGCAAGGTCTTGAGAGAAGCCCCTAATAAAAGAAGAAAGGAAAGGAAAAAAATAAGAGAAAAAACAAAGAAGCTACAACAACAGAAGAAAAAACAACAAAACTAAGACTAAGACTAAGAAAGAAAGAAGAACTAGAGAAAAAAAATCCTAGGTAGAGAGCTGGGCTGCCAAAAGGAAAGAGCTATCCTTGAAGATCCAACCAAGAGATGAATTGATTTGCATGCTTCGGTCTTATTATGTGCTTGAGTAACTTCAGCTCCATCAAATAAATGTGCTTCCATCCTTGAAATGTGGGGTGAATATGTTCAAATATCTTGTTGTTTCTTGAAATCCAGATAGCCCGGGAGCTGAGTATTATTATGTCCATGAAGAAGGGAAGTCTCAGCTTTTCCTTGATATCCCGGAAGGTCTCTAGGACAGACAAATTTGGTGATCTAGTGGGACAAATGTGGTCCCAACATCTCTTAGCAAATGAGCACCCCCAAAACAAATGATACAGAGTTTCCTCCTCTTGGCATCCCGTGTGAGCACAGTTATAGTCTTCTAGCACAAATGTTTTCCTTCTCAGAAGATTTCTTGTATTGAGTCTGTCATGTAAGAGCATCCAGAAGAACATTTTGTGTTTAGGTTGGCAGGAGGAATTCCAAATCCAGTTGAAGTGTGGTGGGGTTTGCTTGAAACCAATCATGACATTGTAAGCCTTGGCTGAAGAAAAGTGCTCATTACCCCAGATATAGCTCCATGTGTCTGTCCAGTTCTGGTATTGTGATTGCCTCATAGTGTAGCACATTTCTTCAAGCTGTAAAAATTGTTCATGGCCCTCCATTGTCAATGGTAGGTGGAATAGGTCTTCCAGGTATTCTGTGGCAAGAACCTACTGCACTGTAAGTTTGTGATTAATGACAAAAGAGAAAAGATGAGGGAACTTATGCTGCAGGAGTTCCTCAGTCCATAAATCATTCCAAAAATAAGCGCTTTTGCCATCTCCCAAATTGCACCTTGCTAAAGCTTTAAACTATTGAATTAATTGCAAGTTTTCCTTCCACCAGAAAGATCCCACTAACTCATCTCCTGGCAACTTGTTTTCAGAGTAATGAGTTTCCCAAATCAGTTGTACCTAGGGAATCTCATGTCTATTATAGAATTTGTGCAGGTTCTTCATAAGTAGTGCCTTGTTTTATGTGAAGATATCCATCACTCCGAGCCCTCCTTGATTCTTTGGCCTACAAACAGCGGTCCATTTCACTAGGGCTGGTCTGTGATCTTCCATATCTGGGCCTCTCCATAAGCAGTGTCTGAAATATTTTAAGATTTGCTGCTTAATAATAACTGGAACATCCAAACAGCTCATGAAAATATTGTGAGTGATGCTAGAACAGCTTTAACCATTAGCAATCTGCCTGCGTAGGTCATAAATGTGGCAATACCAGCCAATCGTTTTGCAACCCGATTAACCTGTGGGAGACATTGTTCCACTGTTGGTTTGTGATGTCCTAAAGGAAGCCCAAGGTATGTGAATGAGAAGTGCCCATCTGAAAATTAAGTGTTCCAGCGTAGATTTGTGCCCTCTCCTCTTGAATATTAATAGGCACCATGATAGACTTCTGATAATTTACTTTGAGACCAGTGGAAGAAGCGAAAGTGTTCAGTAGGGCTTTAAGACATATCAGTTGTCTGGAATCAGCTTGCATTATCAACAAGGTGTCATCTGCATACTGAACAATTGGAAAATTAGGGCAGGAATTAATTTGCAGAGGTGCATGGAGGAGGCCTACTCCCATTACTTTATTGATCACTGATTGAAAAAGGTCTGCAGCTATGACAAACAATAGTGGGGATAGAGGATCTCCTTGTGGTACTCCCCTTCTACAATTTTTTTTACCAGGCACTCCATTCAGCATCACAGCAGTTGAGGCAGAGTTAAAGATCATTTCTATCCATGAGATCCACTTATTGCCAAAACCTTTAGCTCTGAGGATGTCTATAATTGCCTGATGTTCAATGGTATCAAATGCTTTTTCAAAGTCTAGTTTTAACACAAGCAATTCGTCTCTAGATTTCTGACATTGATGAATGTATTCATAAGACCACCCCAAACAATCTTGAATAACCCTGTCTTTAAGAAATCCATATTGGTTAATGTGAATCATTTGCAGAATAACCTTTTGCAATCTGTTTGCCAATAGTTTAGTGATGATCTTAAGCACCCCATTAAGCAAGGAAATTGGTCTAAAATCACCAGGTGTGAGAGGAGCATTATTCTTGGGGATTAGTGTGATATATGAAGTGCTGATGCTCTCAAGAGAGATATTACCTTCATGGAAGGCATGAACCAATTTTCTTACATCAGCTCCTATAATGTCCCAACATGCTTTTAAAAACTCATTGTTAAATCCATCTGGCCCAGGAGATTTTTTAGTAGGCAGTTCCTTAACCACATTATTTATTTCCTCATCTAAAAATAGTTGTTCAATGTCTCTAAAGATATCTGGATTTATCTGATTAGCAAGAAGGTTTTGCAAATCAAAATGCATAGTGTGGCCCTCAGATTTTCCTAATCTCTTTTTGAAGGATTCCCAAAGTATGCCAGCCTTGCCAGCATGATCTGTTATTTCAATGTGATCATCATTAAGGATCATAGCAATTTTATTATGTCTGTAATTAATGGATGCTCTTGTATGAAAAAACTTTGTATTTTCATCTCCAAATTTTACTCATTTAACTTTTCCTCTCTGGTTCCAATATATCTTCTGGTTCTTCAGAATAGTCAGCAAGTGCTCTTTGAGCAAAGCTCTGCAATTCCACTCCATTGTGTCCAATCTTCTAAATTCCTCAAAGAAGTCCAGGAGGAAAATACACTCATTAATGTCTGCAATCTATTTTCTTAAGGCATGTCAAGCTCTTTGCCCATAATTTTAAAGCCCTCCTTAGGTTTTTAAATTTAGCATTGATCATCTTGGCAGGATTTGTGTGACCCACAGGAATGTCCCAAGCTGCTTTAACTACCTCCTTAAAAGAGTTGTGTTTCAACCAGAAATTCTCAAATCTAAACACTTTTGCTTTAGGAATTGAGGTGCCCACTTTAATCAAGCAGGGCAGATGGTCAGAAATAGGCCTTGCAAGTGGAATAGCAATTGTATCAGGGTATGAAATCATCCAGAAAGCATAGGTGAGGAACCAGTCAAGCTTTTCTAATAGTGGGTTTTCCTGCATGTTACTCCAGCTAAATTGTCTACCTTTTAAAGGTAATTCTAGCAAACCCAGGTTACTAATGGCTTCATTCAAAAGGAGCATTTGATTGACATCCCCCCTGGTTTGTTCCTGTCACTCGGAGATCTGATAAAATTGAAGTCATCCATCACTATCCAATCCACCTCAGGGGGCATTTGAATGTTACTAAACCATCGTAGAAATTCAGCTTTGTCTTCCTGGTTACTAGGACCATATATGTTTGTCAAAACCCAAGACTAGTTGGAGATGCTGCAAGTAAATTTCACTGAGAGAGAAAACCTGTTCTAGAACAAAACTTCTCCTTGGAATAGAGAACCAACCCAGATGATAATAATTCCTCCAGAAGCCCCAACATGGGGCAGATACTCAAATTTATTAAATCTGTGTGAGCAGAAGTTATGAACATAAGCCAGATCAAACACCTCTCTTTTGGTCTCCTGTAAACAAATAATCCTAGCTACACTTTCCTCAATTTTTTGCTTTAAAGCTAACCATTTTGCTTCTGCATTTATGCCCCTAATGTTCCAGTTTAATATGTTCCAAGATCTATTAATAATCATTTTGAAACATCTTAGTTATTATATTGTTGTCAAAGACCACCCCTTGACAGACCACAACAAAGAAAATAGTGAACCTGACAATATATTGGATGAAACATAGAACTTGTATAGATCCAGGTATCCAAATCATCCCCTTACATGTCTCCCAGAAATGAAAAACATTACAACAAAAGTAAAAAAGTCTGCATGGAAAGGTGCCAAGCAGGTACATAGAAAAATGCCTTTGGTAGTACTTAGAGCCCATAGTCTGAAATACTAACTTAGGAACATTCTCTCTATGATTCCTGGCTATCCAGGAACAAAATATAGTGATTGTACTAATCATTCTGCACTAGGGTTGGAGTTGTTGTTCTCCTTGGCCTTGGAATTCTTGGCCTCCCCATCAGAGTCCTTGCTTTTGTCCCTCTTGGCCAGGTTCTCTTGCAGATCCTCTCCAGCCACCTTGCAAAAAGATGTTGTGAGATTTTTAACTACTCTACTGTGTAAAACTGGGGGAGCAGCATTGCAAGGAAGATAGAATTGTCTTGTGCATGAATTTATTTTGAAACCTTTGTTATCCTCTCTAATTCTTCGACTTCTCCTTACCTGAGTTTCAACTAGAGGTCCTTTTCCCCTCCTCTTTCTAGAGATTGCCTCACCAACAGGTAAGAGAATAACATTAGTTGGAGAAACCATTTTGAGATGACTGCCTGCTCTAGAAGAAGAGTGGGCTGCTGGGCTGCATCCTACATTCTCTTTATTAAATCCAGCTGGAGACTGTAACTTGCAACCTAGAGCCTGAGAGACAGAGCATTTATCAGGAATGCAAAAAGTCATAGTATCTTCCTCCTTACAGTTTTCAATCAAAATTTGCCATAAGGGTGATTTCAGCAAGTGCAAAGTCCAATCAAATTTGTCTGGTGTCAGAAGTAAGTGAAGGATGAAATTGAACTAACTCATTGGAATTTCTGAAGAAAAAGAACTTGCCACCTGTGTGGGGGAAGGTGCAAAGTGTTTCCCCCATAGCTCGATACCTTCCTCAGACATAAGATGAGCACAATCAATAACAGAGAGAGCATGTTGTGAGTCCAACTGAAATATCTCTTGTGTACTAATAGATGGTTTAGAAGCATTATCCAAGTTAACATTGTTTATACCTGTAGAGGGTCTAGCATTTTCCCCAATAGGGATAGAGTTCAATGCTTCCTCATTCACTTTTGGCCCTTCCATAATCGGGCTTTGTTCTGCAGCAACCTGTAAATTATCTGAAGAGACCTGTACTGCAACTGCAACAGTAGTTTCATCAGCTCCTGTGGCTTGAGGTTGCAGAGCCTCCTGTTGTGGGATGAGGTCAATGTCATTCCCATTCTCTTCTGCATTGTTCAGACCTTGGGCTGCAGCTTCTGGCTATACCATTTGCTTAGCAGCTCCCAGCAGTTGATCCACAGATGCAATGAATTCACCTTCTTCAAAGTCATTTTCAGCATCATCAGAAGGATAGGCTTGCAGCAAATGGTGCAGACCAACACCTAGAGGGGCCTCAATGTTTTCCAAAGCAATTTGATTGACCTCTTGATTCTGGATGTTAGGTCCTCCATTGTGGGAGGATAAACCTTCAAACAAAGAAACTGTTGTGGTAATGCTGCTGTTAGGCATAGCTTCATTACCATCTAACTGAACTTCTATGACAGCACAAAATAAATTGGAGAAATACGCGAAACTGATTGTTGATCACCAATGACGGTTAAGTCCTAAGATGAAAGAAGTGGTTAGAAAAGAAATACTAAAGCTTCTGGAGGTAGGTATAATTTATCCCGTTGCTGATAGCCAGTGGGTAAGTCCTGTCCATTGTGTCCCTAAGAAAGGAGGTATTACTGTTGTTCCTAATGATAAAGATGAATTGATCCCACAAAGAATTGTTACAGGTTATAGAATGGTAATTGATTTCTGCAAATTAAATAAAGCTACTAAAAAGGATCATTACCCTTTACCTTTTATTGATCAAATGCTAGAAAGATTATCTAAACATACACATTTTTGCTTTCTAGATGGTTATTCTGGTTTCTCTCAAATACCTGTGTCAAAAGAGGATCAACAAAAGACAACTTTTACTTGCCCTTTCGGTACTTTGCTTATAGACGTATGCCTTTTGGTTTATGCAATGCACCTGCTACCTTTCAAAGAAGTATGACTGCTATATTCTCTGACTTTTGTGAAAATATTGTTGAGGTATTCACGGATGTTTTTTCTATTTATGGAACTTCTTTTGATGATTTCTTAAGCAACCTTGATCGAGTTTTGTAGATATATGAAGAAACTAATCTTGTCTTGAATTGGGAGAAGTGCCGCTTTATGGTTAATGAATGTATTGTCTTGGGGCATAAAATTTCTGAAAGAGGTATTGAAGTTGATAAAGCTAAGGTTGATGCTATTGAGGAGATGTTGTGTCCTAAGGACATTAAGGGTATAAGAAGTTTCCTTGGTCATGCCGGTTTTTATAGGAGGTTCATTAAGGACTTCTCTAAAATTTCTAGGCCTCTGACTATTCTCTTACAAAAAGATGTTAATTTTGTCTTTGATGATGATTGTGTAGAAGCATTTTAAATACTTAAGAAATCCTTGATTTCTGCACCTATTGTTCAGCCACCTGATTGGAATTTACCATTTGAAATTATGTGTGATGCTAGTGATTATGTTGTAGGTGTTATTCTAGGACAAAGAGTTGATAAGAAATTAAATGTTATCCAATATGCTAGTAAAACTCTAGACAATGCTCAAAGAAATTATGCTACTACTGAAAAGGAGTTTTTAGCAGTTGTATTTGCTTGTGATAAGTTCAGACCTTATATATTTGATTCTAAAGTAACTATTCACACTGGTCATGCTGCTATTAGATATCTCATGGAGAAGAAAGATGCTAAACCTAGACTTTTTAGATGGGTTCTATTGCTACAAGAATTTTATTTGCATATTATTGATAGAAAGGGAGCTGAGAACCCTGTTGCAGACAACTTGTCTAGGTTAGAGAATTTTCTTGATGACCCACTACCTATTGATGATAGCTTTCCTGATGAAGAATTAGCTGTCATACATGCTTCTCGTACTGCTCCATGGTATGCTGATTATGTTAATTACATTGTTGCTAAATTTATACCACCTAGTTTCACATCCAATAAAAGAAAAAGTTTTTCTATGATTTAAGACATTACTTTTGGGATGACCCGCACCTTTATAAAGGATTAGATGGTGTTATTAGACGTTGTGTATCTAAGCATGAACAGGAACAGATCCTACACAAGTGTCACTCTGAGGCTTATGGACGACACCATGCTGGAGATAGAACTGCACATAAGGTATTGCAATCTGGTTTTTATTGGCCTACTCTCTTCAAGGATGCCCATAAGTTTGTTTTGTCTTATGATGAATGTCAAAGAATTGGTAATATTAGTAGACATCAAGAAATGCCTATGAATTATTCACTTGTTATTGAACCATTTGATGTTTGGGGCTTTGATTATATGGGACCGTTTCCTTCCTCTAATGGGTATACACATATTTTAGTTGTTGTTGATTATGTTACTAAGTGGGTAGAAGCTATTCCAACTAGTAGTGCTGATCATAACACCTCTATTAAGATGCTTAAGGAAGTTATTTTTCCAAGGTTTGGAGTCCCTAGATATTTAATGACTGATGGTGGTTCACATTTTATTCATGGTGCTTTTCGTAAAATGCTTGCTAAGTATAATGTTAATCATAGAATTGCATCTCCATATCACCCACAGTCTAGTGGTCAAGTAGAATTGAGTAATAGAGGGCTTAAATTAATTTTGTAAAAGACTGTTAATCGATCTAGAAAGAATTGGTCCAAGAAACTTGATGATGCATTATGGGCTTATAGAACTGCATATAAAAATCCTATGGGTATGTCTCTGTATCAGATGGTTTATGGAAAAGCATGTCACTTACCTCTCGAACTAGAACATAAGGCATATTAGGCCATTAAAGAGCTCAATTATGATTTCAAACTTGCCGGCGAGAAGAGGCTTTTTGACATTAGCTCACTAGATGAATGGAGAACCCAGGACTATGAGAATGCCCAACTGTTTAAAGAAAAAGTTAAAAGATGGCATGACAAAAGGATACAAAAACATGAGTTTAATGTAGGTGATTATGTATTATTATACAACTCTCATTTAAGATTTTTTGCAGGAAAACTCCTCTCTAAATGGGAAGGTCCTTCCGTCATCGAGAAGGTCTATTGTTCTGGTGCCATAAAAATCAACAACTTCGAAGGCACAAATCCGAGGGTGGTGAACGGTCAAAGAATCAAACATTATATCTCAACTAATCCCATAAATGTTGAAACTAATGTTATTGAAACCGTAACCCCGGAGGAATACATAAGGGACACTTTCCAGAATGTTTCAGACTCTGAAAAGGAATAGGTATGAGGTGCGGTAAGTAAACCGACTCCAAAACAAATCCAATAGCAAATTTTCTCCATTCTAGAATATTTAAGAAAATAGGAAAATAAGTAGTCCGGGAAGGACATGAGGCGTCCACGAGGGAGGAGGGTGCGCCCTACCCCCCTGGGCGCGCCCCTTGCCTCGTGGGCACCTCGTGTGCTCTCTGGACTCTGTTTTCTTGCACGATACTTCTTTTGGTCGGTAAAAATTCATTATATAATCTCCCGAAGGTTTTGACCACCGTATCCAGCAAATATCTTCTGTCTTTGTTTCGAGCTGTTTTTCTGACAGATCTAGATCACCATGGCATCTTCAAGTGCCCCCAAGGACAAGTTCTTTGAGAAGGTCATCAACCCCTACCTCGCGGAGGTGCTGCAACACCCTCAAACCATTGAGATTCATGAGGGGTTGCTGCACATCCGCGATGTTGAGGGACCAAGGAGGACCAGAAGCATCGAGACAAGACTCGAAGCAATGGAGCAACAAGTTTTCAAGTGCCAGGAGATGGTGGAACATGTACTCGACACCAATCACATAACGATCACAGAGTTCGCCAACACCGCCAAGCAAGATGCCAGGAACATCGGGGAGACCATCTTCAAGCTTCATAAGAAAATCGAGCATCTCCAAGCCCAGATCTATGACCTGCAAAACCAAAACTGTGAGTATGAATATAGATTAAGAGGATGAGTTTGGCTGCACATTCGAGGATCCCGGAGACTCGATCATCCTTCTATGATGGTGAGGCTATGCCTTGGAAGATGGACGACAAGCCTACATCATCAACAACTACATCATCACTACCTCCGAGGAAGGAGACATAAACACATGGGTATGTGCACTCCCCTTGGAAACTGCCAAGCTTGGGGGAGTGACCTGATATCGTATCACCATCACACTTTTACCTTTACCATTTTTCTTAGTTCGATCCTTTCGGTAATATATTGATCTAGTAGAATAAAGTTTTAGTATGATCTAGTTTTGAGTTTTGCTTTATGATTCTTCTATGTAATCGAGTCCGTGAGCTATATATAATAAAGATTACTGTTGAGTCAAGGGCTTGATTATCTTGCTATGATCTTGAGGGAATAAAATAAAAGAGAAATAATAAAAAGAAATAAAGAGATCATATGGATCTTATGGAGAGTAATGACTTCACATATAAAGAGTATGATGAATAGAAGTTGTTGAGAGTTGACAAACATAGTTTTGGTCATCGTTGCAATTAATAGGAAGTAATAAAGAAAGAGAGGTTTTCACATATAAATATACTATCTTGGACATCTTTTATGATTGTGAGCACTCATTAAAATATGACATGCTAAAGAGTTGACGTTGGACAAGGAAGACAACGTAATGGGTTATGTTTTCTTACATCTGAAATAAATTATATTGTAATGGATCATCCAACATGTTGATCTTGCCTTTCCCTCTCATGCTAGCCAAATTCTTTGCACCAAGTAGAGATAATACTTGTGCTTCCAAATATCCTTAAACCCAGTTTTGCCATGAGAGTCCACCATATCTACCTATGGATTGAGTAAGATCCTTCAAGTAAGTTGTCATTGTTGCAAGCAATAAAAATTGCTCTCTAAATATGTATGATTTATTAGTGTGGGGAAAATAAGCATTGTACGATCTTGTGATGTGGAAAAAATAAAAGCGACGGACTGCATAATAAAGGTCTATATCACAAGTGGCAATATAAAGTGACGTTCTTTCGCATTAAGATTTTGTGCATCCAACCATAAAAGCACATGACAACCTCTGCTTCCCTCTGTGAAGGGCCTATCTTTTCTTCTTGTCTATTACTTCATACAAGAGTCATGGTGATCTTCACCTTTCCTTTTTACATTTTATCCTTTGGCAAGCACAATGTGTTGGAAAGATCCTGATATATATATAGCTAATTGGATGTAAGTTTTCATGAACTATTATTGTTGACATTACCCTTGAGGTAAAAGGTTGGGAGGCAAAACTATAAGCCCCTATCTTTCTCTGTGTCCGATTAAAACTTCATGACCATAAGTATTGCTGAGTGTTAGCAATTGTGAAAAATTAAATGATGGTTGAGTATGTGGACTTGCTGAAAATCTCTTACATTGACTCTTTCCTATGTTATGATAAATTGCAATTGCTTCAATGACTGAGATTATAGTTTGTTAGTTTTCAGTGAAGTTTATGATTCATACTTGAAACTGTGAATGAATTGTTACTTTAGCATAAGAGATCATATGACAATATATATATATATGTTGTTGCTCTAAGAATGATCATGATGCTCTCATGTCTGTATTTTATTTTATCGACACCTCTATCTCTAAACATGTGGACATATTTTTGATATCGGCTTTCGCTTGAGGACAAGCGAGGTCTAAGATTGGGGAGTTTATACGTCCATTTTGCATCATGCTTTTATGTCAATATTTATTGTATTATGGGTTGTTATTACACATTATGTCACAATACTTATGCCTAGTCCTGAAATTCTGGGCTGGAAAAGGAGCAAATATTAGAGACCTATTCTGCACAAGTCCAAAAGTCCTGAAACTTCACAGAAGCACGTTTCAGAATATATAAAAATATTGGGCGAAGGAAGTACCAGAGGGGGGCCACCCACCATCCACGAGGGTGGGGGCACGCCCTAACCCCCTGGGAGTGCCCCCTGCCTTGTGGGCCCCCTAGCAGCCCTCTGATGCCCATCTTCTGCTATATGAGGTCTTTCGTCCAGGAAAAAATCATAAGCTAGTTCACGGGACGAAACTCCGCCGCCACGAGGTGGACCCTTGGCGGAACCAATCTAGGGCTCCGGCGGAGCCGTTCTGCCAGGGAAACTTCCCTCCGGGAGGGGGAAATCATCACCAACGTCATCACCATCGATCCTCTCATCGGGAGGGGGTCAATCTCCATCAACATCTTCACCAGCACCATCTCATCTCAAACCCCAGTTCATCTCTTGTATCCAATCTTTGTCTCAAAACCTCAGATTGGTACCTGTGGGTTGCTAGTAGTGTTGATTACTCCTTGTAGTTGATGCTAGTTGGTTTATTCGGTGGAAGATCATATGTTTAGATCCTTTATGCATATTAATACCCCTCTGATTATGAACATGAATATGATTTGTGAGTAGTTACGTTTGTTCCCGAGGACATGGGAGAAGTCTTGCTATAAGTAGTCATGTGAATTTGGTATTCGTTCGATATTTTGATGAGATGTATGTTGTCTTTCCTCTAGTGGTGTCATGTGAACGTCGACTACATGACACTTCACCATTGTTTGGGCCTAGGGGAAGGCATTGGGAAGTAATAAGTAGATGATGGGTTGCTAGAGTGATAGAAGCTTAAACCCTAGTTTATGAGTTGCTTCGTAAGGGGCTGATTTGGATCCATATGTTTCATGCTATGGTTAGGTTTACCTTAATACTTCTTTTGTAGTTGCGGATGCTTGCAATAGGGGTTAATCATAAGTGGGATGCTTGTCCAAGGAAGGGCAGTACCCAAGCACCGGTCCACCCACATATCAAATAATCAAAGTACCGAACGCGAATTATATGAACGTGATGAAAACTAGCTTGACGATAATTCCCACGTGTCCTCGGGAGCGCTTTCCTTTATATAAGAGTTTGTCCAGGCTTGTCCTTTGCTACAAAAAGGATTGGGCCATCTTGTTGCACCTTATTTACTTTCATTACTTGTTACCCGTTACAAATTATCTTATCACAAAACTATCTGTTACCGATAATTTCAGTGCTTGTAGAGAATACCTTACTGAAAATTGCTTATCATTTCCTTTTGCTCCTTGTTGGGTTCGACATTCCTACTTATCGAAAGGACTACGATAGATCCCCTATACTTGTGGGTCATCAGCTATGAAGATACAAGACCGAAGACTCTCACCCGTGTCTGGATGGGATTCTCCTTGGCGTGGATGGCAAGCTTGGCGTTCGGATATGAAGATTCCTTTCTCTGTAACCGACTTTGTATAACCCTAGTCCCCTCCGATGTCGATATAAACCGGAGGGGTTAGTCCGTAGGGACCATGATCATAATCATATAGGCTAGACTTCTAGGGTTTTAGCCATTACGATCTCGTGGTAGATCAACTCTTGTAATACTCATATTCATCAAGATCAATCAAGCAGGAAGTAGGTTATTACCTCCATAGAGAGGGCCCGAACCTGGGTAAACATCATGTCCCCTGTCTCCTGTTACCATCGACCCTAGACGCACAGTTTTTGACACCGACAGTTGTCGTGGAGGTCGAGGATAAACTGGGATAGCAGAGGTGGGCTTGTAGCCCTGCAATTTAGTAACACTGCGAGTCATTTTTCTACCAGAGAAGTCAGCTCAGGGGGCCACCAGAGCCTTAGGCTTTTTCGCCCTCTTCTTGACAGCAGGTGCATTCACAAAAGGGAGAGTAGCTTGCACATTATTGTCAGCAGAGGAAGGTTGCTGGAGATGATTGCTTGGCTCTTCCCCAAAAGTCAACTTATGTGCCACCAGCCTGGAAAGGGAGGGCAGAAGAGGCAAGGACTGATGTTGACTATGAAACTAAACATGACGCCAAGAAAAGTGCATCTCTTCAGGAAAAGCTTGCAGCCATATTCTCTTGAGTGAAAAACTATCAATCAGAAATGGCATCTCTCTGGGCAATTTTGAAGACAAAAAAGTAGGCAACAAGGACTCAAAACTTCTCTGCCAAATCATCTTAGGTGGTAGTACTGGGCCATACACAATCCAAGCAGCTCCAACAAATAAAGGTGGCTGTAGATGTGGCTGATATGGAACAATGGCAAGATTGTTATTATGGTCAGGCACTGCAGGATCTTCCAGAAGCTGGTCCTCATCCACATGGCCTTCAACAACTTGATCATTCTAAAAAATCAACAAATTGGGCTGTTGCAGGTATCATGTGAGGCTGTACTGGATCATCCACAACAAGTGCTCCTCCCTCAAGATGTTGATTAATTGGGCCAACTAGCCCATCTCCCACCTGTACTAGCTCAGGCACATGAGGCTGGTCCACTGAAGGCCCATCAACCACACACTAGTTACCTTGTTGGGAGGAATCATTGGAGCCCATTGATGGATTTACAACCATGGAGGCTTGATCCTGCTACACCTATGGTTGATCATTAGCTGGCTCCTCAACTGGTGCATCCCAAGGCTAGCTCCATCCATCTTGTTGATCATCCTGGTGTTGCTGCTGCTGATCCTAGTATAAGGGTTGTGGTATATCATTCCATCCAAGTGCAGGGTAAGGTGGCACTGCCCAGAAGTTCTCATTAGGTTGAAGCTGACTAGGCATCGGGTGAGGATTACCATCTATGGGCATCACATCCTCATCTTGAGGTAATTGCTCAGCAAAGGTGGCAGTTAAGATGTGACAAGATGCAGTCCATGAGACAACAACACCTCCAACATTGGCAAACTTACGAAAAATGACATCTCTTGGCACAAGCAGATTATCAGGGAAGGAAGCGTAGACCAAAGAACGGACCAAACGATCATCCTCATGATTCCAATAATGAAATTGTCCGGAAGTACCCACAACCTCAGCCAGGATCTCTTCATTACGGTAATCTAGGGGGACGCCAATAAACATGAGCCAACCGGTTCTATGCCCATGTAATGCTCGACAACCCTCACCATCATCATGGTTAATGAATCTAACAAAAATCTCTTCCCCATGCTGATCTAAACTGAGCGGCCAGGGCGCATGATTAACCAACGCACTACGAATAACTTGGTCTTGCATCTGATACAGCCCAACACCTTGGAACCAAGTCTAAGAAGATAAAACTGGCAGCTGGAGGTTATCGATGATGAAATCTCTAACCTGTTGACGAAGGAAAGGCACATCATCTAGTTGTGGTATGGGATCAACAATCCCCACCATGTAGGACTCGTGGCGGCGGGGAGGGGAGCAGGCTGGAGTGTAGAACGTAGGCGACAGTCGTTGAGGACCAGCATCCACAATGTCGTGCCCCGCCGACAAAAAACATGGTGGGTCGAGCTCATAGTTCGCCATGGACGGTGGTGGTGGAGGCGGCGCACAGCTATTAGGTGGTGTGCGGCTTGAAGAAGGAGGTGGGTGAAGGAAATATGCCCTAGAGGCAATAATAAAGTTGTTATTTATATTTCCTTATATCATGATAAATGTTTATTATTCATGCTAGAATTGTATTAACCGGAAACTTGATACCTGTGTGAATACATAGACAAAACAAAGTGTCCCTAGTATGCCTCTACTTGACTAGCTCGTTTATCAAAGATGGTTAAGTTTCCTAACCATAGACATGTGTTGTCATTTGATGAACGGGATCACATCATTAGGAGAATAATGTGATGGACAAGACCCTCCTGTTAGCTTAGCATAATGATCGTTAAGTTTTATTGCTATTGCTTTCTTCATGACTTATACATATTCCTTTGACTATGAGAGTACGCAACTCCCGAATATCGGAGGAACACCTTGTGTGCTATCAAACATCACAACGTAAATGGGTGATTATAAAGATGCTCTACAGGTGTCTCCGAAGGTGTTTGTTGGGTTGGCATATATCAAGATTAGGATTTTTCACTCCGAGTATCGAAAAGGTATCTTTGGGCCCTCTCGGCAATGCACATTGTCGGTGTCAAAACCGGCGGATCTCGGGTAGGGGGTCCTGAACTATGCGTCTAAGGTTGATGGTAACAGGAGACATGGGACACGATGTTTACCCAGGTTCAGGCCCTCTCTATGGAGGTAATACCCTACTTCCTGCTTGATTGATCTTGATGAATATGAGTATTACAAGAGTTTATCTACCACGAGATCGTAATGGCTAAACCCTAGAAGTCTAGCCTGTATGACTACAGTATTGAGTATATAACCTTTTCGGACTACCCTCTACGGTTTATTTAGACACCGGGGGGATCTAGGGTTACATAGAGTCGGTTACATAAGATGGAATCTTCATAGTTGTTCGCCAAGCTTACCTTTCATGCCAAGGAGAGTCCCATCCAGACACGGGTACGGTCTTCGGTCTTCATATCTTCACAGCCCATAGTCCGGCCCATAGATAACAGACCGGATGCCCGAGGATCGCTTAGTCCAGGACTCCCTCAGTAGCCCCTGAACCTGGCTTCAATGACAAGGTATCTGGCGCGTAGTGCTGTCTTCGGCACTGCAAGGCGGGTTCCTCCTTCCGAACTCCCGAATAGTCTCCAGATGAATTGATTGTATCTAGGCCTATAACACACAGCGCACACAACCGCAGAGAGAATATAATAACACACAAGTCCAATCTGTTGACAACTTTAGTAATGTGATGTCACGCTTGTCCGGTCATAATTTCGAACCGTTTTCCGCCCCACGTTTCAAGACGCGGTTGTCATTAAACAGAGATCGTGTCCCCATATTATGGGATTTTCATCAATACGATCATGGGCAACCCAACCTTCCTGCGAGAAAGATTCCTTAGGAATAGGCAGGTTCTTAGGCTTAGGAGGAGACGTTCAATACCAAAGGTGTTTATAAAGGAACCAAGGGTCATCTTTCTATGCCAAACCTCTCCTAAGCCTCCCCAACCCCGAGTTCCAGCACCCAAGGTTCGACTCAATTGCTTTCGGCCTTCCCATCATGCCCGGATCCAGCTTCCAAGGCCGATGGGTGGCTTCCTTCATTACAAAGGTGGATATCACAAAGCTTCGGGCGGCCAGATATCTGACCGCAGAGATCCACCACTGGCTTCCTGCTCCAGGACAAGTTATTTCGACCCCAGATTTGGCGAGAGGGTGGTATTCGTTTCCCACTTCCTCCGGGGGTTAGGGTTTGCTCTTCACCCCTTTGTCCGAGGGCTAATGTTTTATTATAGACTAGATTTTCACGATCTTGCATCGGACTCTATCCTCCATGTCTCCGTGTTTATCATTACATGTGAGGCCTTCCTTCGAATCCCCCCACACTTCGGCTTATGGCTCAAGACCTTTTGTGTGAAGCTGAAGGTAGTCGACGGGGAATAGGCGGAGTGCGGCGGTGCTACAATCAGCCAACTCGCCAACACTCCTTGGCCAAAAGGTTCTTTTACCGAGGCTTCCAATTACTGGCAGCGGGAGTGGTTTTATATTATAGAGCCGCACAGTGCTAAATGGGTAGCTGCCCCCACCTTTCGTCCCGGCCCACTGTTACAACTCGTGTCATGGGTCAACAAGGGGCTAGACTGGGGATTAGTGCATGAAGTGCGGACTTTACAAAGCCGCATCTAAACCCTCCTCGAGAGGGATATCGATCTCGTCAGTGTGATCCAAGTGATGTTAGTTCGCCGAATCCTGCCCTGCCAGCGCAGGCCTCGCCGCATGTGGGAGTTCAACCCAGATGGACCACAGACCCTCCAACACTTCTTCGGCGCCACACACGAAGGGATGTGGAACTTATTTTTTGGGAAGCGGAAACATTGGCCGGATACAACTGAGGACGATGGCCTTAACTGTAATCGTCCGGATACCCCGGTAAGCACTTGGCTTTCAAATACTTTGTGGTCATGCATACAACAATATGGTACTGAGCAAGCTATCTTTTTCCAGGGCTGGATAAAGTAGGTAGAACTGATTATGTGTTCGGCCCCTCTGCCCGAGGGTCCGGCCAATCCTGTCCTAACAAGGATGCTGGCCCCAGCACCATACCATATGCCGGATAAGGAGGACGAGGCAGAGGGCAAGAGGTCCAAGGATGGCCTCTATTCCCGGGGAACCTCCGACTTTGTGTCCGGAGAAATGAAAATCCCCTCAGCCGAAGACAAAAGTGAAGGGGGGCCACTATCTCCTTCCCTCCCAGGAAGAAGAGGGCCGCCTCCAAAGATTGGGAGAAGCAGGCTCCTAAGTGAGGCAAGATGCCTCTGGGGGGCGGCCCGGGCCTGGAGGACGTCGAAGCGCAGTCTCATGACGAGGACAAGCCTCCAGCCCAATCGTAAGTGAACAAGGCTATTTTAAACCTATCCCATTCTTTTCTTATGATGCCCGGAATATATATTTTTTGCAGCTTAGCGCGCAGTCCCCTTCCACAGTCCTCTTCCTCGGGGGACCTTTGTCGGCGTTCTGGGAACGGGGGTCCCCAGACTTGCCTGCCTGCGGCCTGCGGCGTGGCTCAAAGGGGGGCCCAGCACGGCCCATCTTCACCAACACAGACCCAAGACCCTCGCGAGGGGCCAAGCCTCGCAGGGCGGATGACGCGGAGCTTCCTCAGGCACGGCCTCACCAGGCTGGTCGCGAGGAGGCGGAGAGATCAAGGCGGGGTACCTCACGAGGTGCCCGTGACGCAAGCCATGACGACCAAGGGCGCCAGGCGGGTGCCGGCCCGCGCAGTGTCCTCCTTTCCTCTTTGGTGCAAAGGGAGCAAGCGCAGCTGCAGAGTACCGAGGCATCAGGCAAAGGTTGCCATTTCGGTGCAACAAGACCAAGACCAAGAGGACTGCAAGACGGAGGTCATCGTGGAGCCCAAGACGGCGTCACCACCAGAGCTTTGTGCAGGCGAAGACTACTTTTGTCAGGATAGCTGGTACTAGCTATCCCCCTTCAAATTAGCCCGCCTTTGTTGGCTCCCTTCCCGCTCGATATTTGGGAAGAGGACCAGGGCCTCTATAAATGGGACCAGCCCCCACAGGAGGGAGGAGGAGATCAAGAATTAGAGGATCGGAGAGAGAGAGAGAGAGAGAGAGAGAGAGAGAGAGAGAGAGAGAGAGAGAAGGGTGACTGAACTCCTCCCAGCAGTTCATCGCCCCAGCCAAGAATAGACCCTCGCGAGGCTGTTCTTCCTTGTATTGTTCATCATCATCAGCCCAAGAGGCAATCCACCACGCCACACACTGGAGTAGGGTATTACACCACAACGGTGGCATGAACCAGTATAAACCTTGTGTCTCTCGTGTTGTTCTTTCCATAGCTTAGATCTTAACGAGGCGGAGGGGTGCAGGTAGGTAGGGAGCGAAATCTCCGCGCGCACCCCAGTCTTCGAACCTCAAGGGTCTGCCGGAACCCGAAACCCGACATTTGGCGCACCAGGTAGGGGTGCGCCGGCATCCACCTTCTACCGCTTCGTGCCCCGTCGCGTCGTCATCACCATGTCCGGCGACCAGGCGGGCAACCCAGATCCATGGGCGGCGTGGCCCGCCCGCGCAGAGCCACTCGCCCCGGGCGTCCCCGTGCCCCAGGCAGCTCGCGGTCCGCAAGGCGCTACGGGCCGCGGGCGACGCGAACAGGCTTCGACAACTCTCACACCGCGGCAGGCACGGTCGGCAGCAAGGGCCTCCAATCATGCCGCGACCACGACACCGTACACCCGCCGGGAGCAAGCAAACTCGAGGGCCGCGCTCACGGTGGCCCGAGAGCTGCTGCAGTGCAGGCAGCTGGAGGGCGGCCGCGACGTGCTGCTGGAGCGGGTGGCAGAGCTCCTGGCTTCGCCACCTCGGGGGCTCACCCCTTCTGCACCCAGCTCCGATCTCAAGCCCAGGGCGGCCCGCGAGGGGCTTCGCGCGCGCCCGCGGGCTCCAAGGCTACTCCAACGCCAGCGAAGCTGTCAACACCGGACCAGTGGCGGCGCTGCCCCCGCTCCCGGTCTGCGAAGAAGAAGGACTGAACGCGACCCGCGGCCCCAGTGGACAGCCGCGCTTCCACCCCACGGTGGGCGCGTCAGGCAGGACCGCATGGCATGCGGAGCACTACGGCGTGGCCTTCGGGATGACGGCGCCAGAGGAATACGTGCCCCTCATGATGGACCGAGGACACCCTCACAAGAGCGAACAAGGCTCGCTCCTCAGCCCAAGCTGGGGGGACGAGGCGCCAGAAGCTAAGCCTTTCCAGGAGCCCTGGGACGGTCTCACTGGCCACACTGGAGGCAACGATTATCGGGTACCGCTAATTCTTCAGGAGCAGGCATACGCTAACAATGGATCGCAGGAGGTGCAGGTCGCCACAGCGAGCAGCTGCCCCGCTCCCACAGTCTCCTACCCCTTGGGAGGAGGGCGCAGGGGGCTGCAAGAGAGGGGCCGAGATCCGACATCACCACCGCGGCGTTCGGAGTAAGGTGTTCTCAGGAGGTAGGCCCTTTGCTGGGGAGGTGCCTCAGGGCATGCCCCTGGCGGAGGACCCGTGGTCGTCGGGGGAACCGCTGGCAACCGCTCTACCCCATCGGCGGCGTCCTGGTTTCCGGTCATTGTTGATGGCACTAGAGTGTGGCACAAGGCAGGCCCCTCATCTGGCGATATGAAGCAAGGCCGGTACCTGTGAAGAAGGCCCAGTGCCTGTGAAGCTCGCCGCCCCGTGACACTCTCACGTAATAATGAGTGGGGTTGTACACGCCCTGGAGTCTCAGGGGTGCCGGCCTCAGGCCCTGGGGCTCCCTCCCACGCCCAGTGGTAGCACTTAGCTCCGCACTGGTGAGAAGACGTCCAAGACTAGATTAGGTGCCGGACGCGGCCTTTTGTCTGCTCTCGTTGCTTTTCCCTTTGGTTGTCGCTTTCCCCCGTTGGATTCAAGTTGGATTCGAATTTGAGATTTGTGTGTGTTCGGGGAAGGGGTGCTTAGTCTCGTTCGAGCAATTTCTCGCGTTTTGGTTACCACTTCGCCTCAGCTGCCTCCCCTCGTGAGCCCCTTGCGAGCCGGGTCAGGCCTAGCTTGCGCGCAGCCCAGACTGCCGCTGCCGCGTCCTCTCAGGAGGGTGTTTTGCTGCAGGTCCACGGATCCAATCAGGGAACACTCGGGACACCACAACCTCCCAAAGCCTGAGTTCTATTCATGCAGGGTAAGGAAGTAGGAACGATGCACAATCAGCCAGAGTCCTCCCAATGCTTTGTTCCCCAATCATCAGCAACGTGGTAGTCACCAGGACCCTCATCGATGGCAGGGCAGGGCTCAACGTCCTGTCCATGGAAACATTCAACAATCTCCAAGTGCCCTACAGCCAGCTTCAGCCAACCAAGCCTTTCTCCAGAATCACCGACGGCTCCACGGTCTCGATTGGGCAGGTCCGCCTCCCTGTCACCTTCGGGGCACGCGACAACTACCGCACCGAGCTCATCGACTTCGACGTCGCTCACATTCGCCTGCCGTACAACGCCATCCTTGGGTACCCAGCGCTGGCCAAGTTCATGGCCGTAACTCACCACGGCTACAACGTCCTAAAGATGCCAGGAAGTGGCGGAGTCATCACGGTGCCCTGTGAAGAGAAGGACGCGGTGTGTTCCCTGGAACGAGCCTTTCAGGCCGCGTCACTGGAAGACCCGGATCGCGGAAGCAGGAGGCTTCCCGAGACCGCCCCCAAGAAGAAGAAGACATTGTCCGGCCCGGCCCCTCAGGAGGCAGGCCCCTCTGGGCCCGTGCCTGCCCAGGGGGAACCTCCTTCCATCGCATAGGAAAGCGCGCCCGGCGCCCTCCTCAGGCAGGGCTCGGGGGCTCTCCCCTGGAGGGCCACCGACCTGGCTAGGGTCACGAGGGAGGCGCTTGGGCACCACATGGAGGCGTGTTTCGAAGCACGTTTCCCTCAAGAAGGAGTAAGGCAAGGAGAGCCAGACCCTCAGGAGTTCGTCAGCAAGGCCATTCAGGAGCTACAGGAGTCAAGGGTCATGAAAGGCGGCCGCCGTCTACCAGCAGTGGCTCCCCATCCAGGCGAGGATGGTGGGCTGCGCGTCTGCATCGACATACCAGGGCTCAACCGAGTCGCCTCTCTGGAGCGCCTCTGGCCCTCGCGAGTGGGGCGCTGCGGAGGTCCACCCCACAGCTACGTTCGCATGCCTTACGGCTTGCCGAACGCGGCTGCCACGTACCAGCGCCTCATGAGGGGCATCATGGAGGCACAAGAGGCCAGGCGTTCCGCAGCCCTGGCGGAGATGGAGATGGTCCGCGAGGGAGCCGCCAGCACCTCCGGAGCCTCCCGAGGCCCCTGGGCCTGGGGGCTCATGAGGATCGGCTTCCGCAGCCCACCGAGTCTGCTACACCAACACCCCTTCGTCCTCAACGTCATCAGGTGACATCTTTCAAGTTTCACTTCCAGCTGGGAGCGCCCCCCAGGGCTGCATTATTCCCAGGCCGCGTGGGTCCGTCCCTGCGGCATGTATCCCTTTTAGTTCAAGTTGTTAGCTTACCTTGTTGGGAGCGCCCCTCGGCCTGCATCATCCCCAAGTCGCTCGGGCCTGACCCAGTGATGTCTACCTTCCCAGCATCTATTTGGATGAATCCACTCCTTCGCGGCTAATGTGTTTGACCTAGCTGCCCGCTCAACTGACGCCAACTGACGGAACTGCTCTCAAATGGCACGACGCTTGCGCATGGGTCCTTCCCTGCAACGCCGACAAACCTGAATGGCTGAGCTCTGGCCGCGGTAGCCCCGCATGGTGCCACCTCGTCAAGCCTTCAGTGCCTCGTTACCCCTCGGAAGCAACCAACAGCTGACTGTCAATTATCATGGCAACCCCTCATTTTTTCTATGATGGGTCTACAGGATCTCCTGAAGGAGCTGCATCAGGCGAGGCCCTTGCGGTGTCTCCTTCACTCTCATCCGCGCGAACCGCTTGCACGTTAAAGGGGGGTTCCTGAGCATCGCGACTCAGGGCTCCTACTGGCTCTCCAGCCCTCACCCTCTGGCCTTGTCCACAGCATCGCGACCTGGCATACCAGCGACGGCTGAGACTCGCTCGAGGGCCGGGACCCGAGGACGTAGAGCAGAAAGGGGAGCAAAGGCGAGAGGGGAGGGACACACGAGGACCTCACCGAGCAACCTCGCGCCTGCCGATGCACGGACCCGGCGACACACCAGAGAGCGGCCCCTGATTCTCGAGATAAGTCACCACCCGGAAGCGCCAGCTACCGTGGCACCACCCCCGCACCTAATGCAATCCCGTGTTAGCGACGCTTTCCTTTCTCACCGAACGACGGCTGCTTGAGCGCCAAAGGGGACCTCCTGAGCATCGCGACTCAGGGGCTCTTACCGGACTCCGGGTCGCTCACCTCTTGGCCTTGACCACGGCATCATGACCTGGCATACCATCGACGGCTGAAGCCGCCTTGGGACTGGGACCTGTCGGCGCAGAGCACCAAGCCCTCGTGAGGTTCGAAAGGGAGGACTGAGCTAAGACGGAATGAGCAACTCACACAATTCTACGACAAGGGTTATATTAACAAAACATGATCACAAGCACCTTACAAGCCCCCACGGGACGCGTCTTTGATTCCTCGCAGGGAACAGATCCTAAAGGGACACTAACTACGCGCGCCCCTGCAAAATACGCCATCATCAACAGTGGGCCGTCGAGCACCGGTGCCAACCCCATCCAGATCAGAGTCGGCGGCGGCCTGACGAGCCCGCCCTGCTCCAGGAGCGGCGCCGACTCGGGGGCTCGTAGCTGTCGTCGCTCGTCTCCGGAGTTGCGAAGAGCTCACCGGAGTCGCTGGAACCTCTGACGCCTCCACCGCCTGAGGAGCCACCAAGGGAGCGGTCGGCGGGCCCAGTCCTCGCCGCAGCAGGGTCCCAGCCACCTCTCCCGGGGCAGCACTCCAGCCGGCGCCCGTTCGCATCGAAGACCTTGAAGAACATCACCGAAGCACCGTTGTAATCCAAGTGGATCGTGAAGGCGCCCCTTGTCCTGCAAACCCGGGCGATTTTGCTCCAGCCCCGAGTCATGAAGACCTCGCCCGGGGCAACGACTGCGACCTCTGCCTCGGTCGCGAGGGTGCTGCAGCCGGCGTGCTGCAGCCAAAGCTCCAGGGGCTCTCCCCGCGGGATGATGGAGGCGAAGAAGGGAGGAAGGCGAATCCAAGACTGAGGAGGCATGGCGGTGTGGAACACGAATTCTCGGGAGGAGCCCTCGGTGTGGATCCCAGGGGGGACGACCCACACCTTCGTGACCCATCGGCGCCGACGGCGGTGCCGCCCGTGGCGATCAGCATCAGCTCCTTCAGGGCCCTCGTTGTGGGCGTACAAGGGAAGCGGGAACCCCGGCGGTGCCCGCTCGCACCAGGGCCTCGAGACCACCTAATGAGCCCCCTCGTCCAGGCCGTAGAGGACGAGCCGTTTCTTCGGCGGGAGCAGGACTGGTTCCTCTCGGGGAGCCTTTTCCTTCTCTGCCATCGAGAACCGGCGGATCGGGGCCATCGCAGCAAGACGGAGCAAGGATCGGGAAGAAGGAGAAGCAAGAAGGGATGGACTGGAAGGGCGCGCACCGTTCCGTACTTATAGCCGGCGAAGGCCAACCGCCGACCTCCACGATCGCAGGTAATCATGACCCGCTTTGCATGCAGGGACTTGTCCAATCCGTGTAGTTGCCGAGGCGCCATGGGGAAGTGGAGACGCCCACATCCAATCAACCGCCACGCGGCGCCCAAGGCCGCAGGCTATTAGGGCCCACGGCGCTTCGCCCTCACCCTTCCGCCTCCCTGCACGGCCAAGTCCAGGCGCGCCTTGGGCCCGGGGGCTACTGTCGGCGTTCTGGGAACGGGGGTCCCCAGACTTGCCTGCCTGCGGCCTGCGGCGTGGCTCAAAGGGGGGCCCAGCACGGCCCATCTTCACCAACACAGACCCAAGACCCTCGCGAGGGGCCAAGCCTCACGGGGCGGACGACGCGGAGCTTCCTCAGGCACGGCCTCACCAGGCTTGCTCGCGAGGAGGCGGAGAGATCAAGGCGGGGTACCTCACGAGGTGCCCGTGACGCAAGCCATGACGACCAAGGGCGCCAGGCGGGTGCCGGCCCGCGCAGTGTCCTGCTTTCCTCTTTGGTGCAAAGGGAGAAAGCGCAGCCGTGGAGTACCAAGGCATCAGGCAAAGGTTGCCATTTCGGTGCAACAAGACCAAGACCAGGAGGACTGCAAGACGGAGGTCATCATGGAGCCCAAGACGGCGTCACCACCAGAGCTTTGTGCAGGCGAAGACTACTTTTGTCAGGATAGCTGGTACTAGCTGTCCCCCTTCAAATTAGCCTGCCTTTGTTGGCTCCCTTCCCGCTCGATATTTGGGAAGAGGACCAGGGCCTCTATAAACAGGACCAGCCCCCCACAGGAGGGAGGAGGAGATCAAGAATTAGAAGATCAGAGAGAGAGAGAGAAGGGTGACTGAACTCCTCCCAGTAGTTCATCGCCCCAGCCAAGAACAGACCCTCGCGAGGCTGTTCTTCCTTGTATTGTTCATCATCATCAGCCCAAGAGGCAATCCACCACGCCACACACTGGAGTAGGGTATTACACCACAACGGTGGCCCGAAGAAGTATAAACCCTGTGTCTCTCGTGTTGTTCTTTCCATAGCTTAGATCTTAGCGAGGCGGACGGGTGCAGGTAGGTGGGGAGCGAAATCTCCGTGTGCACCCCAGTGTTCAAACCTCAAGGGTCTGCCAGAACCCGAAACCCGACAACCTTCTTGCGGAGATGATGGAAAGCGAGACGCCCCCACCGGCTTCTCCGTCCAATAGGGCAGACGACCATGAGGTGTCATCGCGGAGGGTCTCCCCCAACCAACAAGTGGTGCAAGGGATGACGAAGACGCTACATGAAGGTGATACTTCGGCGTCCCAGGGTCCGGGGAACAACAATGAAGACCCCGAACAATCCGGAATGCGGTCGGATACAAATAAATGGATCCCTTCAAAGGGTGACCGTACTCCTGCGGCTGCCTCCGGAGACCCAGACGCACCGGATATCTTGACGAACATGCTGCGGCAGGCATCCGTTTCAGAGGAACATCGTACCTTGATGGGTATGGTGGTTAAAAAGGTCCTATCCGCAAAGAGCGGATTGAATGAGGCCTTTGCAAGTCTGCTGAGAGGCTTCGAGGTTTGTACTATAATATGTGCAATTGTGTTTTATTCAGAAAATACACCTGTGTATAGACAATAGCCCCTGAGACTCAGGTTGGCTTCCCATAGGAAGCGAACGGAGGATCAAAAGAAATATACGAGGACTAATCTGATTAACTTTGAACACATGCTACTTCCCCCTGGCTACTTCCTAGACTGCACACATTACTGAGCTGCAACGGAAGCTTGATGTAGCTGGGGATGACATTAAGTTAATCAATATGTGTCTTGATGAGTCGCAAGGTATGTATTCGGAGCAGTCCATGCACGTACATTTTTGGGATATAAGCATGACGCTGAAAGTTGTGCCTGGCTGCAGATGGTGCTGCCCCCGTTGAAATTCTTCGGGCGGAGCTAGCCCAGGCCAAGGAGCAGGCGCGGTGTAGTAATGCGACTGCTGAGAAGGCATTGGCTGAGTTAAAAGCCGAATGAGCTGCTCGGCGTCAAGATGAGGAGAAGATATCCACGATGGCGCTCGAGCTAAAAAGTGCTGCTAGCCGGTGTGAACTCCTTGATAAGGAGAATGAAGCCAAAACGGCTGAAACTGACAAGGCCCTACGAGAGGTGAGAGAAGCGCGGTCCAAATCCAGAGTAGCCCGTGAGGAGATCCGGCAAGCTAGGGAGATTGCAGCTGGTAAGCCATTTTTGCTACAGGCTAAGTTCGGCGATCCGAACTATGCTCAGCTTAACCAATTGTGGAGTTCTCTAGACGAGTTTTTAGACTTGCCGAAGAGTTCTTCTCATGCGACGCAGTATTATCAGGCGCGAGACGGGTACGCAACGGAGAAGCTTTTCTGGTCATAGTTCGGCGCCTCGAAGCGCCCCCTATTGCTGAATGAGCAGATGTCCCAATGGGCCGAGCTTCATAGGATATCCGGTGCTGCCACGAAGAACTTCATAGTCCGGTTATGGCCAACTGAGCCTGTTCCGAACAGTTACTTCGGCTTGGTGCAACGGCTTGTTGACGCAGTGCCGCGTATCGACGTTGTGCAGCGATCGGTGTGCATCGAGGGTGCACGGATGGCTTTTGCCCGAGTCTAGATGTTCTGGGGGAATATGATGGCCATCGATGTTGCGGTGAAGAGTCCACCCAAGGGCAAGGACCGCCATGATCCGGAGAATTATATTGAAGGCGTCCTTGTAGCCGCTCGCTTGATAGAGGGTCAATGCTCGAAAGACATAATGTTTGAACGAGAATTGCACGAGACAATTTTATAATAAATCTATTTGTATATTTTGCTCGAAAGCTTGTGTTCCTCCTATGCGGCCGTTTTAATATAATCTGAAAGTTTTCCAGTCGTCCGCTTCAGCCCCCTTGTAGGAAGTATAGGGGTGTTCGAAAAAGCATCTGATCACTCTTGACCCAACGTCTTAGTCCGTGAAGGAGGTGTCAATGCGGCGAACCAGGCAACCAGACTATAGGGTGTTAACACTTTCACTTAGCCATAGGAGTTTTACGGTGGGTCTACGACATAGCCCCTGGTATGTATGCGGCTTACTCATACGATGCGTTTACATAATTGACCAGAAAAGAGGTCCTTCGTGTGACACGGAGGAATCGCTAGAGATTCCGATAAGTCATCGAGTGGTTGACCAGCTCTCGCCGCATCATGACAGTCAGTTTTCAGCTTTCTCTACTGAGGTGTGTCACCAGGTGAACCGGTAGCACAATCGCAGTAGTTCTCCCTTTACTACCCTAGCTTATAGAGCGGAACATAGGATAGCAAGCACAGGAGCCGGGCAACCCAACTATTGACCGAAGACATGATTCGGAGCTGATGCATATAAGGCCAAACTCGCGACGCCGAAGTACGTTGTAAAAGCTGTTTGGACTTTGTTGGGAACTCATTTGTTCCCGTACCAAGCCCCCAGCAAGTTAAGCCGGGGTATATCTGTGAAACAACCATAGGAGGCGTATTCATTTTGCGAAAAGACGTGAGTGATTAATTCAGATAATTAGACTGGGACCTGAGTGATATGCCAATGGTTACTTGATATACATAAAGGCCACGACCCCGGCAATTTGATATACCCTGGGTCGGAGGCAGAGGAAAAAGGCATGTTACAGGCTCGAGAATAGAGTGGGGTCTACAAAAAGTTATTTTGGACCTCCTGTCGCATGTCTGTGCCGCCTGTCCTCAGCGAGGGGAATCCTTGAAGGGAGTAGCCCCGTAGGTGAGTGTACGGATCCGAACTCCTATGGGGTCGGTCATAGGTGTTTCCCCTTTGCGCCACCTTCTTTTAAGATGTAAGTGCATCTAGTGCCACCCCTAGTTGGTTTTGGAGTATTGACGACAAACCTAGTTGAGGGACTAATGTGTTTGTGAGGATTGCAGGATAACACAGGTAGAAGTCCCTCATTGATTCGGTTTTACTACCAGAGATGACCCCTAAAACTTTATGAAGACATTGAAGTCAAAGGTGGTATATGAAGATATTCACATTGAAGTCTATGACAAGAGAAGACACGATATGAAGCCTATGGAGCTCGAAGACTTAGATCTTTCGTAGTTCTTTTTCTTTTGTGTTGAGTCATAAGAACCACCGTACTGTTAAGTGGGGTCCAAGAGAACCAGTCAGAATGACTGAAGTGATGCCTAAACCAAAAACCTATGTCTTCGAGTGAAGACTATGAGAGCGAATCTTGTCCAGAGTCGGACAAGTCAGCTTTGCTTGTAGCCCAAGTAAAGTTGCCATGGGAGTTTGAAATCTGACCGTTGGACACGTGTCAGTTCTTTAGTGACCCAGGGTCATTTCGGACAAATCAGGTCGGGTTGCCAAGTGGCTATAAATAGCCCACCTCCTACAACCATAACGGTTGGCTGCTCAGATTGAAAGTACGACTTTTGTCGTTTGAGAGCAACCCACCTCGAAGCCTTTGAGAGAGAATTCCTTGCGAGGATAAAGCCCTAACCACCAGAGCCAGAGAGAATTGGGCATCACTTAAGTCTTCTTGTCTGTGTGATCTGAAGACTTATTACACTTGAGGATTGTGCATCCTCCAGCCGGTTAGGCGTCGCGTTCTAAGCATCCAAGAGACATTGTGGATTGCCGGTGAATGAAGTCTGTGAAGCTTTGGGAGTCTACCTTGAAGACTTACCAGAGTGATTGGGTGAGGTCTATGTGACCTTAGCTCAAGGAAAATACGGTGAGGACTGGGTGTCTTGAGCTGCGTGTTCAGGACTGGGTGTCCGGGACTGTGTGTCCTAAGGTTTAAATACCTAGCCGCTCCAACCAGACGTACAGTTGTCACAGCAACTGGAACTGGTCCAAAAAATCATTGTCTTCAACGAGTCACTGGTTTCATCTTCACTTCACTTTACTTATTGTTACTCCTTGTGAAGTCATTGTATGTTTGTTCTATCATTTGTCTTCACTGGCTTCACAACATCTTCCTACCTGATCCTTACTACCTAGCTGCTATTAGTCTTTGTGCTTTCACTTCATTGAATACTTGACTATGGTTTGCCTAGTGTAGCCTACCTTCTGCTGCATGGTAATAGGTTTAATTTTATCGTTTGTCTTCAAAACTCCCATGTTCTGAAGACTTTCATAAAAATCACCTATTCACCCCCCCTCTAGTCGATATAACGCACTTTCAATTGGTATCAGAGCAAGGTGCTCCCTTGTTCTGTGTGATTCGGTTTAACCACCTGGAGTTTTAGCTATGTCGACTGCAGGGATAATTAAAGTCTCTGCTGCGTGCCCCGTCTTCGATGGAAATGAATATCCCTACTGAAAGAATAAGATGCGTATGCATCTTGAAGCCATTGACGTCGACCTATGGTATGTCGTCGAGAACGGCGTTCCCAAGGCTGGAGAAGGTGTCACTGCTGCTGATGTCAAGAAATTCGTTCAACTGGACTCTACTGCCAAGAATATCATCTATGGTCATCTGAGCAAAGGACAGTATGGCCGTGTGAGTGCTTTGAAGACATCCAAGCTGGTCTGGGACTGGCTCTCCAAGGTCAATGAAGGCATCTCAACCCAGAAAGATCAGAGAATCAGTGTCCTTCGCAACCTCTTCAACCGCTTCAAGCAAAATGACAATGAGAATGTCCAGCACACATTTGACCGACTCACTGACATCACAAATGAGCTTCAAGCCCTCGGCGCCACTGAGATTACCAAACACGAAGTCGTCAAGACACTGCTGAGATCACTTGATAGTTCGTTTAACATCCTGGCCCTGATGATTCAAGAACGTCCTAATTTCAAGACATTCGATCCGTCTGACATACTTGAGAGGCTCAACACACATGAGTTTCAGCTTTCGGAGAAAAGAGAGATCTACGGTCCAAACTATGGGTGAACTCGTGCCTTGAAGGCAAAAGCTGTCTCCTCATCTGAAGAAGAATCTGACAGCAGTTCTGATGACCCTGAAGACATTGGAAGGGAACTTGCTATGCTTGTCAAGAAGTTCCAAAAATTCACCAAGAAGAAAGGCTTCAGAAAGTCTTCCCGATCAAGTTCAAGGAATGATGAAGCTCCTGCTCATGACTACAAGAAGAAAACATGTCACAAGTGCAAGAAACTTGGCCACTTCATCTCTGAGTGTCCACAGTGGGACAATGAGAACAAAAAGAAGAAGAAGAGCAAAGAATATGACTCTGACGACAAGAAGAAGAAGAAGAAATACTCAAAGTCTTCTTCCAAGTCTTCCTCAAAGTCTTCATCACACAAGAAGAGCTCATCTGGCAAGGCACGTGCGTTTGTTGGCAAGGAAATGGATTTAGAGGAGGAGTCTGCTTCTGAGGAGGCGGAGGTGGAGTCTGAGGAGGAATCTGACTCAGGCGTCGCAAGTCTGGCTACAGCATACGTTGCCAAGTCCATCTTCAACACTGAAGACAATGACTTCATCACCAACACCGATGCAAATGACAAGGACTACTCGGCTTCTACCTACTGCTTCATGGCACGCGGTGCCAAGGGTACGACACCAGCGTCTTCAGAATGGATTATTGACAGTGGGTGTATAAATCACATGACTGGCAAAAGAAGTCTTCTTATGGACTCAACCTTACGTCCATCCGACAAGAGCCACATCACATTTGCTGACACTGGTAAAAGTAAGGTATTGGGTCTAGGTAGAGTTGCAATCTCAAGGGATCAACACATGGATAAAGTCATGCTTGTTGAATCCCTTGGCTTCAACTTAATGTCTGTCTCAATGCTTTGCGATTTGAACATGATCGTAATGTTTGGAAAATATCGTTGCCTTGTACTAATGGAATCTGACAAGTCTCTAGTGTTTGAAGGGTATCGAAAAGATGATTTGTACATGGTAGATTTCTCAGCAGGGCCACAGCTTGCAGTATGTCTTCTAGCAAAGGCTTCAGAATGCTGGCTCTGGCATTGGAGGCTTGGACATGCTGGCATGAGGAACCTCCACACCCTTGCGAAGAAGAAGCACGTCATAGGCATTGAGGGCGTCAAGTTCAAGAAAGACCACTTATGCGGTGCCTGTGAAGCAGGGAAGATGACGAGGGCCAAACATCCCTCGAAGACAATCATGACTACTACTCAACCCTTCGAACTGCTTCACATGGATCTTTTCGGTCCCACTCATTACTCAACTCTAACTACTACTGCTTGCCTCTATGGCTTCGTTATTGTTGATGATTATTCTAGATATACTTGGGTGCACATAATCTTTGACAAGACTGAAGTGCAGAATGTCTTTAGACGCTTCGCTAATCAAGCTATGAACAATTTTGGTGCCAAGATAAAGCACATCAGAAGTGACAATGGCACCGAATTCAAGAACATTGGCCTTGATACATATCTTGATACCTTAGGCATCACACATGAATTCTCAGCCCCGTACACGCCACAGCAGAATGGCGTCGTCGAACGCAAGAACAGAACACTAATTGAGATGGCCAAAACGATGCTAGATGAATACAAGACCCCAAGAAAATTCTGGCCCGAAGCCATTGATACTGCATGCCATACAATCAATCGTGTTTATCTTCACAAGCTACTGAACAAGACATCTTATGAGCTCCTTACTGGCAAAAAGCCAAATGTCAGCTACTTCAGAGTATTTGGCGCAAGGTGCTAGATCAAGGACCCACATCACACCTCAAAATTTGCACCAAAAGCACATGAGGGTTTTATGCTTGGATATGGAAAGGATTCGCACTCCTACAGAGTCTTCAATCTCTTTCATTACAAAGTGGTTGAAACAGTGGATGTGCGGTTCGATGAGACCAACGGCTCACAAAGAGAGCAGCTGCCAAGTGTGCTAGATGAAGTTCCATCCAGTGAATCAATCAAGCTAATGGGAACTGGAGAAATTATACCCTCTGAAGCTCATCCTGAAGAAGAACTTATCATTTCAGCACCTGATCAACATGAAGACAATGCTCAGCCTAAAGACATTCCTTCCAACAAGGACAATGAACAGCAAGAGCAAAGTCTTCGCCCTGTACATCCTCGCGTTGCCAATGAAGTGCAGATTGAAAGAATAATTGATAGCATCAATGCACCTGGTCCACTCACTCGTTCAAGGGCAACTCAGCTAGCAAATTTCTGTGGGCACTTCGCATTCGTCTCGATATCAGAACCCAAGAAAGTTGAAGAAGCCTTCATGGAACCTGAATGGATTCAAGCTATGCAAGAAGAGCTTCAACAGTTTGAGCTAAATAATGTATGGGAACTGGTTAAGCGTCCTGATCCACGGAAGCACAATATAATAGGCACCAAATGGATATACCGCAACAAGCAAGATGAGCATGGTCAAGTTGTCAGAAACAAAGCTCGTCTCGTTGCTCAAGGATATACTCAAGTGGAAGGCATTGACTTCGATGAAACATTTGCTCCTGTGGCTAGACTTGAAGCCATACGCATACTGCTGGCCTATGCAAATCATCATAACATACTTCTATATCAAATGGATGTGAAGAGTGCCTTTCTCAATGGCAAGATTGAAGAAGAAGTGTATGTTGCACAACCGCCTGGCTTTGAAAATCCAAAACATCCTGACATGGTATACAAGCTCAACAAGGCACTGTATGGCCTCAAACAAGCCCCTAGGGCCTGGTATGACACACTCAAATACTTCCTGAAGAGCAAAGGCTTCATACCTGGTTCCCTAGATCCCACTCTTTTCACGAAGACATATGATGGTGAACTGTTTGTGTGCCAAATATATGTGGATGACATTATCTTCGGCTGCACCAATCAGAAGTTCAGTGAAGAGTTTGGTTATATGATGCAAGAGCAATATCAGATGTCCATGATGGGGGAGCTGAAGTTCTTCCTTGGTCTTCAAATACGACAACAACGCAATGGCATCTTCATATCTCAAGAGAAGTATCTCAAAGATTGCCTGAAGAAGTTTGGTATGCAAGACTGCAAAGGCTTCACAACACCAATGCCAGCCAAACATCATCTGGGTCCTGACGACAATGGTAAAGAGTTCGATCAAAAGGTATACCGCTCCATGATTGGTTCTTTACTTTATCTATGTGCATCTAGGCCAGATATTATGCTTAGTGTTTGCATGTGTGCTCGATTTCAAGCGGCACCAAAGGAGTCGCATCACTTAGCTGTGAAGCGAATTCTTCGATATTTGGCTCACACCCCAACTCTAGGATTATGGTATCCAAAGGGCTCAGAGTTTGATCTGGTTGGATTCTCGGATGCTGATTATGCTGGTGACAAAGTTGATCGCAAGTCTACATCAGGCACATGTCACTTTCTGGGACGATCACTTGTATGTTGGTCTTCAAAGAAGCAGAACTGTGTATCTCTCTCCACTGCTGAATCTGAATACATTGCTGCTGGATCTTGCTGCGCTCAGCTTCTGTGGATGAAGCAAACACTCAAGGACTATGGCATTCATCTGAAGCAAGTGCCACTTTACTGCGACAACGAAAGCGCCATCAAGATTGCTAACAACCCAGTTCAGCACTCGAAGACAAAGCACATTGAAATTCGTCATCACTTTCTCAGAGATCATGTTGTGAAGGAAGACATTGATATCATACACGTCAACACTGAAGAGCAATTGGCAGATATCTTCACCAAGCCCTTGGATGAGAAGAGGTTTTGCAAGTTACGGTGTGAGCTAAATATCTTGGAATCCTCAAATGTCCTGTGATCAGGCACACATCCTAACCCTTATGCATATTGATGACTTAGATGTGCAACACACGAAGTTAAGTATATCTTCAATCAATGAAGACATACATTCTAAGTGTGAATACATTAATGTGGAATTTGACTTCGGAGCGCCACGATAATTGTGCGCCGTGTCTGGGTCTAATACTTCCTATACGGTGGGTAACGCCACCACCAAACGTTCTATTTTGAAGTGTTTCACTCATGGCATTACCTTGCAATGTCTTCACATTTGGTTTGGCTTCGAACTCAACATATTTTCATGATTATCTTCACTATGTTGATTATATATATATATATATATATATATATATATATATATATATATGCTAGTGTTCTGTCCTCTACAGCATTCACTTATAGCTATGTCTTCGTGTTGAATCTTTTGAACTAAGTGAATGTGATCGGACCCCAACTTCTCTATGCTTTCTATCTCAAACTCTATCTCTCCAAGTCATATGCATTCTATTGAAACTGTCGAATGTCTTCTCTGCGTCCTTGTCAGCAGAAGATACAGAGACAACCATTAAGTCCGTTTTCAATGCTCATTCCTCCACATGAAATCCGGAGAAGTAGGAACGACCACCCGACAATCCAGGCGTGCGTGGGACATGGAACAAACCCCAAAATTCCGCATACTGGCCACGTGTTCCTCAGATGCGAATCGCCAGGGGCACCTGTGTAATAGCACAGTGCCGCCCCTGTGCCTATAAATACACACTCACAGCGGTCATTATCTCTTCTTCCACCCTCGCACGAACCCTAGCGCCACCGCTAGCTCTCGACGACGCCGGCGACGAAGCGCTTCGCTGCCGCAACCTCTCCAACGCCGTCTTCACGCCGGCCGCGGACATCGTCCTCTCCGCCGTCGCCGTAGGTGTCCTCCGTCGCCAAGTTAGGGCTCGAAAGAGTGAACTGCTCGGCCTCATCTCCCACTCCGTCTAGCAGTTCTCAGTGTGGTAAATAAAACTCCCTTTTTACAGCACCGTTGATCCTATTGATCTGTCACTTTCTACCACAAGCAGTTTCTGTTCACACAAGCTAGATCTCTCTCATACTGCATCTCATAACCTGCCTAGTATATTCACTTGTGCTTCACAAAGTAGTTAGATTCCTCACTTGTACCGTTCTGTGGATTCGTACAAATCTGGAACCAACTTCTTATCTATGAGTGAATGTCTTCGCACGATGAGGTCAATGTCTTCTAAACTGATTTATCTTCAAAATCTTTTGAGAATGCATATGACCTCTTCCCCTTCCCTCGCACCTTAATGCTGTCACAGGTACATGTCCGTGGGAGAATCCTTTGGTTCTCATAGTCTATGTTCATTTGCAGAATTCCTACAGCATCACATAAATTCTCCCGAAGCCAGTTCCTGTTGGTCCAGCAAACGAAAACCTTTGAAGCCTTTGAACGTCTTGAAGCCTTTCAAGTTAAAGTTTATGGCTTCAGAAAAGGCAGCAAGGAAGGGTGGCAGAAAGCGTCATGGTGAGACCTCCAGAGATCTGCCAGATGAACTCTCAGAAATGTACAAGACAGATCCTAAAGAGGATTACAGTCAGCGCAAGACCCGAATCCAATGGATTCAAAGATATTGGGCAGAACAATGGTTCAAATACAGATTTGTGACCCAGGAGTATGCTGAGAAAAACGCCATCAAGAGACCGTGGGGAGACATCCTATTCAAGAATCTTCTACCCAGGTCCAGAGATGAAACCATTGCTCAAGGCTTCTATCCATGCATGGTCCGTGGACCATAGCCTGCTGATGCACACTGTCGTCACTGCTATGGTGTCGTGATGACAATCTGTTCAAGCGCAAGTTCCAGTTTGCTCAAAAATCTGCAAAGCAGAACAAGAAGACTTTTGGGTTAGACTTCAACCCTGGTCCCTCATCTCCAAGGGCAGATGGCACACGACATGCAGAACCCAATGTCATCGGTCCTTTCGCCAACCTTGAAGGCCTCATCACCTACATCTTGGTTCAAGGGACTGCAGTGAATGAGCCTGCGGCTGACACTGAGTCTGATGACGCGCCTGCAGTGCCGAAGCCAAAGCAGTTGAAGAAGCCAAAAGCTTCAAAGCCAGGCCCTTCACCAAAAATCTCAAGGGCGAAGCCATTGGCAACTGCACCTCCTGAAGACAGTGTGCAGTCTGAAGATTTATCACGTGTCTCCAAGTCCCAGAAGGCCAAGATGCCTCTGTCTCACACTGGCAAAGAGCTAACAGCTGCTGCCATCGTGCGCAATGATGACATTGATCTGTCAAGTGATGAAGATCTTGCAGATGACGCTCTTGAGCAACTCATCAAGAGCAAAGAAGAAGCAGAAATCTTCAATGATCTGCCTCTCTTTGATGTCACCATCATCCACAACTTCATTGACGAGTGGTTTGACACACCAAACATTAGCTTTGAAGATCTGCAGCTACCTATTGGCCTAAGTGTCGCCTTCCAAGGCGCCATTGCTTCAGAACTTGCTATTGCCCAGCGCATTGTTGAACTTAAGCAGAAGATTGACTATGAAAAGGCTCAGTTCAAGAAGCATATGGCCAAGCTCAGCGTGCAAGAAGTGAAGAACTTCAAGACAATGATGCACGAGCTCAAGGAAGCCTTTGTGAAGAAGCGTGCAGAAGCTCAGGGTTCGCATGAGCGCATGAAGACTCTGGCTGACAGATGTGTGCAAGCCTATAATGAGGCTGAGAAGCGCAAAGCACTTGGGCGTCCTGGCATCGACCCCAGGATGGCCGCAAAGAAGAAGAAGAAGCTTGCTACGGCTGAATCTGATGCACCAAGGCAAGAAGTAGTTCCGATTGTCTTCCCAACAAGAATGGCTGGCTCGAAGCCAAAGAGCCGGTCAACAGCTTCAGAGCTCAAGAAGACACGAACTGCTGAGGCTGAAGCCAGGAAGAGGAAACACTCTGAAGCCTCTCCTACTGCCCCCACCAAGAAAAAGAGAAAGACCAAGAAAGCTCGGGCTGCTCCCACAGAGCCCTTGATAGTTGAACCCATTTCTATGGTTCATCCTGATGCAGAACGTCAACTGATAGTTCATGAGCCTGCTTACACAGAGGCTCCTGAAGCTGGCGACATTCCAGCAGCTGATCCCATCGCTGCTGAAGACATTGGTCATCATGACAATGTAGAAGATGATGCAGTCCTTCCTCAGTTTGAAAACAGCAAACTCATCAGCATTGGTCGTCCACTAACGCCACTTGCACAGGATGCTTCATGGGCAGATCGCCCACAAGAGGAAGAAGACTATGAGGCCCAGCCCACTCCAACTCCACAGGCGTCGTTTGCGTTCCGCAGGCTTCGCAAAGGTCCAAGGCCTCAAGTCTCTGCTGAAGACATTCCGGCTGCATCAGCCGCAGAAGAAGAAGTACCACAAGATCCCACTCCCTTGTTCCACCAAGAAGCAGTTCTCCAGGAGAACGTGCATGTGACCGACCCTCCAGCTAGTCAAGTGGAGGATGAAAATCTTGAGGCTGCCACAAACACCAATGAAGCTAATGTGGAGCCCTCCCCAGCAAAAGCTTCAGAAGACAGCGAAGCCACTGATCCCGCCACTTCTGTTCCTGAGTCTGCTGCCGGTCCCCAATTCAACTATCATGTTGAGCACAGGCCTCAGGTCCAGAAGCCAATCCCAAGACTGCCAAGGTTTCCAGGTCCTGCATCAGCACCTGGCTCCTTCAACATCAATGGCTTCAGGGCAGACAACACGTTCTTCAATAGCTCCAGGAACCCCTACTCAAGGGAAAGGATATCATCTGATCGGTTCTGGAGCTATCCTCAGCGAAGCTATTACTCTTGCATTCTTTACAACCAAGGTCGCATTTTCCCACACATGCACCTTGATGTTGAAGCTATAGCTGGTCTGCCCTGTTGACTAGCTGCTCTATCTACATGTGGGACATTTCAAAGCATCCGGGCCCGCGTGCCATCCACCAAATCACAGCGAGGTGCTACAGTCGAGACTCACCTGTAACCCTGGTGTGGCCGTCATGACCCGTCATATCACAAAACCCACACCTTTACCAGCAGTGGTAAGGTGGCCTCCAAGTTGGACTGGACGAAGCAACCATCATTTCACTGGAATGCTCGTTCAAGCCATTTCTTCCCTTTCTTGAAGAAAACCTCACTCCAGGCTACTCACTTCTGCCATTTTTTTTCTGTACCGACGAAGGAAAGGTGGGCGAATCAGTTATGCTGCTATATTTTCATTCCAAGAATCTTCTTTTTGTGAAGCACCGACCGATTCTCACATCCTATTCTTTTCCCGTTTTCATTGCGATTGTGGTTTCCTTTCGATTGCTTTTTGTTTGTCAGTTCATTGATGGATCCTGGAGCACTAGGCAAAGAGTTGCCGGCAGACAACCCACTGGAGACAGCGATCTCCAGGAAGCGAGCACCGACCAATGAGTTGACCATGTTGGCGGGCCAACACATGGAGACGAAGAACTCCAAGAAACAAGCATTGACCAAAGAGTTGAGGACGTTGGCGGACGAACTCCTCAAAGGAAGTTGGAAGAACGGCAAGGGCCCCATCGTGCCTACCCCAGGAACTCTGATTGCCACCTATGTGAGGCTCAAGATAGAGTTTGAGGAGATAGTCGCCGTTGAGAAGCAGTATTCCCCTAGCAAGGTGATGGCCCCCATCGAGGACGAGGAGATGGCCCCCGGAGGGATGAGATCCCCCGATGAGCTGTACAAGGTAAAAAATAATGGCTTATTACCATAGTTGTGGTTTTTGATTATTTGCAATGTGCTTGCTAATATGTTAGGGTTGTGCAGGTGCCGATGGACGTCCTTGATGATTCCGATGTCGTGGCCTGTCCTGTTGGCATCGCCCCGGAGATCGATTCCGATGCCGATGTCCATCCTGTGGACATCGCCCCAGAGATCGATTTCGATGTCGCGGTCAGTCCTGTGGACATCGCCCCAGAAATCGATTCCCATGCCGCTGTCCGTGCTATGGTCATTGCCCGAGAGATCGATGACAAGAAATAGTTGGTCGGGCTAATCCTTCAGGGTAGTTTGCATTGCCATGTGTTTAATTACCAGAACGATGCGTGTTATCAAACCATCTTAGGGCTAGTGCACTGTCTTGTGTGGGCGGATCTTGCTACTTTTGTTTGATAGTGAATCATGCGATGAATCATGCGAACCCTCTCCGAGTTATGGAAACAGATGTATCCTCACCAGCTTTTGATGTAATATATGGCATGATTAGATGTAAGTTTGAACTGTTTATCATATCAACTGGGCTTGTTTGATGATTCTTGGTGTTAGTAGGCTAGCTACTGTGTGAGCTATAGTACTTGCAAAACACTCACCGAAGAGAAACGTTGGAGCTGATGAGCTCGTGGTACGCTTATACTTATCCCTCGTCGATCGACCAATAGCCCTAGCTCCTAAAATTGTAGGCATAGTGATCGATGACCTAGGAGGGCTAGTTTGGCCTAGTGGGTTTCAGTGATATGACGTGCAATACAAAATCATAGCAGTGCAGAGACGTACTCCCTCCGTTCCAAAATAGATGACCTAGGCGGGCTTGTTTGCCCTACTGGGTTTCAGTGATATGACGTGGTACAGTGTCGTCCAGTCTTTGCGTGTGGTAGCAGTATTGCGGGTATAGTAAGTTTTCTTGAAGAAGCGGAATTCAACGAAGTCATGATGGTTCCTTCGTCCGAACAACTTACAGTGGGAAAGGTTGGGCCTGCGATACGACCGGGGTAGACCAAGATAATTTTGTGCATGGCAGGTGGACCAGGATGGTCGACGTCCCACATGTCGGCGAATGAAAGTATTCTTTTCGATATAGAGGACGAGCAACGAGTATTCATTGTTTATTTTTGATGAAAGCTATTGTCTCCACTGTTACGACGGAGGAGTGTGAAACACGGCAGCCCAGTGAACTTGGCATGTGCACCACTCCCTCCTTCCTCATGTAATGCCCAGCTTACAGCTTTTTCTCACTTTCTCTCTATCTATTTCCTCTCAAATGTTTTTTACCTTTCTTTTTTTAAGACACAATTGTTTTATGCCTTTTTTAGAATTATTTTTTATACCTAGGAGCACGTGTAGAGACGGGCTCTTGCAGAGCCCACTCCTTGACTTTGTCAATGCCTCTCTCTCCTCCACATAAGGAGTACTACTTGCTATGCATGCATGCGGCGGGCAGCTGACGTCTTGAGGGGCCAGGGCGGTGAGAGCGGGCTCCGGAAGCGGTCCGGACTCTAGCATAATTTTGGTTTTTATAGTATTTCTTTCTTTATTGATAGGTAGGCCCGCGTAGATAGATAAAGAACACGAGCTGATGAGGCGCATGCGGACTGTTTAACTGGTCAACCAGACAAATACGGAGCTATACACTCAGCCAGTGACCGTATAATCACCATATCTCGTATACAATGATCAAAGTGAGCTATCAAGACAAGTTCGATGACCGCCAATGCATTTTACTCGGTAATAAATGACCAGGATTGAAGGGGAATCCAAATTTGCTTCGTCTTCTGTCCTTGAGCTCTTGACAAACCAATGCACTATACGGTTGTCCGGCCACTCCACCCCAGAGCTCTCACCAAGCGTCGTTCATGCCACCACGCCGCACACTAATCGGTAAGGCAACGATGGCATCCCGCCACGCCGAGTTCCTTGCCGCCCACGACCGCACACAAAATGGTAGGGAAGCGATGGCATCCCGCCGTGCCGAGTTCATCGCCGCTCGCGACCTCACAACTATGTGGGAGGAATTTGAAGATGCCAAGGCCGAATGGGCAGTAGAGCAAGAGGCGGCCAAAGCCGCACAGAGGGAGCGGAAAAGTCAGAAAGCACTCAAGAAAAGAGAGGCGTGCCGCCGCAAGAAAGAAAAGGACGCACGCGCTGCTGCGGAGAGGTCGGCGGAGATCCAAGCACGGTGGGGTGTCGCCGACAAAGTCGGGAAGGAGAACGACGGCGTCTGGCCAGCATGTGAGAAGTAGTAGTACTAGTAGTTAGTGTGTGTGTGTCTGAGTACGAGAATGTACCAGTACTACTAGTTACTACTGTAGTTTTTAGAGAAAATTACCAGTACATTAGCCTAGACTAAATGGAAAAATTCCTATCCTAAGCATCAAATGGCATCTCTTTCTCTATAGGAATTGAGATGCATGTCATCTCACTTCCTATGATTTTCATATTCCTATCCTATGAATGAAAGGAGGCCTCTGTTGGAGTAACTACTGTAGCTAGCAGTACTACTGGTACAGTAGTTTTCTTCAAGAAGCGGAATTCAACGAAGTCATGATGGTTCCTTCGTGCAAGAAACTTCAAAGTGGGAAGTGGGCCTGTGATTTGACGGCTCATTAGTCATTGTTACTGCGGCGCGACAACCTGGGTGACTCCCTTGGAGTTCTGCGTGCATGGCAAGTGGACCAGGATGGTCGACGTCCCACATGTTGGCGAACGGAAGTATTCTTTCCGATATCGAGGAGCAAGGAAACCACATGGTATAGTATCACTGCTGATTGGTTCGCAAAAAAATAGTATCACTGCCGATTTATAATTATTTTTTATTTCTGATGAATGCTAGCGTTTCAACTCTTACGAGGAAGGGTGCCAAACACGGCACGTGCTGGATGTCCCACATGTCAGCGAAAGGAGTGGGACATGAACAGCGTGGTAGAGCCTAGCATAAAAAAACAGCATGGTAGAGCGTCTCCACTTCTTCCACTTCTGGGTCGGAGACCACACGTAGTAGTACTTAGTGGTATGAACGATACAAAATGCGACCTGGAGACAAAGACACGTCTAGTTGGAAGGTCTCGGGGCATACACATAAACAAATATAAAAGTTAATATGTGCCTCCAAGTAATATAGTAGTAGTAGAGTACTTAGGCACGTACTCCATAACATCACCGTGCATTGCACGTAGAACACTTAGTGGTAGTACGTAGTAAGAGACAAATGCCGCCCAAGAGTTCCCTTCTCGACCTACTTTTGGGTGTTTGGTAGAGTGTATGGAGGGTGCATGAGTCCACACTAGTTTAGCAAAAATACACTAGAAGCATGCATGAAGAGAGCATGCATGAAGAGGGGTGTTGAGTTGAGCATGCATGAAGAGGGAACAACTATGCTGAGACGAGAATGCAACCAAACACACCCTATATGCCACGCATGTTCATACCATTTGTGCCTTTCTACTTCACTTACTGCACTACATTACTTAGGTTCGTACGTCCACTCCTGGGTACATGTTCGTCTCGTAGTTCCAGTCCCACGTGTTCTTCATATAGATGGAACGATCCTTGCATAACACGTGCACCTTGATGCTAGATGTCTCGCGTGTTGGCAAAAGGATGAACAAAGCTCACGTAAAAAAATAGAGTGGAAGAACATAGATTCCGGACGACCGAGAAGGAGCAAGGAACCTCGTGGTGGAGCGTCTGCACTCATAATATTTAATATTATTCAGCGATATAAAATTAACCAATCATCTCCACAGTGGACTGGAAGAGTACGAAACACGGCAGCCCAGTGTAGTATCATACTAGTACATGGCTAACCCACGCTATCACCATATTTCTTGGCTTCCGTGTGACACCTATCTCTAGTAATCCAGCAGCCTGTATCGCTTCTCCCTCCTCGTCTCTATCAAAGTGCGGCGGGCTGGCGTTTCTGCCGTCTATTGAGGTCGGTTAACTATCACATGTTAGCGACATGCCAAGAGCATTCTAAAAAAATTCCTTTCACGTTCCGTTTTCAAAAAGAAAAAAATCCTTTCACGTACGAATTTGCCTGTATGCTTTGAGCAACTTGCATGTCCTATACTGCTCCTGTTTGATACTCTAACTTAGCTAGAGGTTAGACTAACTCATGACTAACCCTGAACTAACTGTAGCCAAAGAGGTGTTTGGGTGACAGGGTTAGATTGACAATAAATGCACTTCATGGAGAGAGAAAAGTGATTTTTCAGTGGTCCCAATGAGAACTATCTCCAGTTAGCACCTCTTGGGTGGGATAGTTTTTTTGGTGGGTTCGGTGCAACTTGCTCCAATTTAAACCCTCATGCTTGGATAGTTTAGGGCTATTTGAGCCCCAACTAGCTCAAACTAACTCTAACCCATGGATCCAAACAGGGCCTATGGCCAGTCTCGATGCGGAGCAGTCGCGTGCACCGGGAAGCGGCGCTCTCTCGGCCGTCGCGCCACTTCAAAGCCGGCGCCAGTGAGAGGTCGCCTCCGCTCTGGCCGGGCATTAATGCGGCACTGACGCTCCAGGGGGACGCTGACCGTTTCACGCGGGAAGCGCGCGCTGGCAAGGGAGTATAGGTTTTGAACCGTTTCAGGTGTAGTACTGGTAGTTTGCAAAACTACTCAATTATTGCACTCAGTTTCCTAAGAAATTGTGGTAAAAACGTTACTCCACAGCCCGCTTCCCTTCTCCTTCCTCTTCCACCGCCCGCGCACGTCCGCGGGAAGCGACCGGTCAACCCTTATATAGGAGTGCTAGCACAAAAAGATGCATGCATGACCACTAAAATTTCCATATTAAAGCGTCGCTCCGGCGGGAGTATGGCGTATGTTGTTACCTTCGGCCGGCCCATGGCTACCGGGCGACGGCGACCAGAGAAGAGGCGGCGGGAGGGGAATGAATGCAGCTACTGTTTGGGTTCGCCTTCCGGCTTAAATAAATGCGCAGCATCACGTGTACCCGCGGGTGCACAAATTGTAACATACGTGTCTGCTTAAGTGGGCGTCACGTAACTGGTGTGTGTGTGAGAGAGAGATTCTGAGAGACAGAGTGCGTGTGTGCGACTCTACTCTTCGGACATGTACTCAACCTTTTGCATCGGGATATAAGTATAATGGTATTTACTTTAGCTAGTGATTTACGTGGCCATGTTAACGTGGTTGTGTCAAAAAATGTCACTTCCTGCTCGTGATTTGCGTTATATAATTACAAGCAAGATTCTCGTGCATTGCATGGAACATCAATATGCATTTTTTTACAGAACACCTGTTGTGATTGACCCATGCAGGAGTAATCCCATGTGTAAAAACTAGTGATATCTCAAGAATTTTATCGGAAAACTGGTATCTCGAGAATGTCATCGAAAAAATGAAAGATGAGAGATAAGGTGAGGAGGAGTGGAGCGTGGTGGTGACTGGTGGTCGGAATGGGTGGAGGCATGGGGATGGACGGCGCCGGCAGGCGGCAGCGGCCACCATGCATGCTAGATTGTTCCAGAGACTTATTCCTTTTTAATTGATGAGCAATGAGGTTGCGAGAGATAATGATGTGGAGAGAGGTACCGGTATCTTTTGTAAAATTATCATAGTTTGCTTTCTATCCTCAGATATAGATCATACGGTCTGTATTACAAGATGGCAGGCACACCATCACCACCAACTCGTTTTTTATAAGGGTACAGATGATAAGTTTGCTGACTACTAAAGTAAAGTGGAATTTGTCCATGTTATGCAAGTAAATAAAGGTGATTGTTTATCATACGGGTAAGGTTGGATGAAGGGTGGTAGGAACAAATGCTCCGCCTAGAGCATGTGTGTGAGAGATGAAGTCTTAGTGTGTGTGTGAGAGAGAGAGAGAGGAGAGAGATGGAGTCTTAGTTTGTGTGTGTGAGAGGGAGAGAGATGGAGTCTTAGTGTGTGGGGGGCGTGCGTGCTTGCGTGTCTGTGTGTTTGTGTGTGTGTGTGTGAGAGAGAGAGAGATGGAGTCTTAGTGTGTGTGTGTGTGTTGGGGGGGTGCGTGTGTGTGTGTGTGTCGTGGGGTCCTTTGTGGCGGATGTAATTTAAGTGTGCATGGCTTTCATCATAGAGAGGTGATGTGTATGGCAGAGGCCACCAACGATGGGGTGTGAGAGAGAAAATGCCCGTAGAGAGGGAAGAGAAGGTGTGTGCGCGTGAGAGGAGTCGACTTCGAGAGAACGTGTTTGTTCGAGAGACACCGAGGAAGACTACTATATATCGATGGTGCATGTAGGCGGGAATTAAACTAAGGGATGGTCTTATTGGTTTCGGGGATATAGGGGAAGAGTGAGAGGCGGGGGGTAGCTAGAAGGAGATTGTTAAGTGTGAGTGTGTGTTTTACCCATCCAGGCGGAAGTTATGTGCACAAAAGAGGAGAACGATTCGATGTGGCGTTAGGATTGAGGGTAATTAACTACGTATGGAGACATAGAGACCTTGAATGTGCATGTGTGAGAGGTATACATGTATACGTGGGATGTGTGTGTGTGCGCGCGCGCATGATCGAGATAAAAGAAAGAAGACATAAGTCATAAGATCAACGACATGGGAGAGACGGATCGGTATGACAATATGCATGCATGTGAGAATGCATGGAAGAAGTCCCGACAATTGAGCATGTGTTTTTGTCTTTAAGAGATAGTGGCGTGGGCTGGAGCATGCATCTATGGCTAGCAGAGGGAGTGAGGCGCAACGATTGTGCAAAAGAGACCAACCTATAAATGCATATGTATGGAGACATATATAGTGTGGGTGATAGGAAGCAAGACTCCGTGCGAGAAAGAAATGTTGACGGAGAAACTACAGATAGATACAGAGATGGAGATGCTAGCTAGAGGGACATCCGCTAGTTTGGGTGTTGGAGATGACCGTCGGGTGGTTCAAAGGGTGAAGTTATATATGTGTGTGAGAGGGCACTTGACTGCATGTAGAGAGAAACATATGTAGTGTGCGTGATAGGAATCAAGAGTGAGGGCAAGAAAGAAGGTTGATGGAGAAACGGATAAATAGAAAGATAAAGATGCTAGCTAGTGTGCGTTAGAGATAGGAGTCGAGTGGATCAGAAGGCTGGGTTATGTGTGTGGGTGTGAGAGAGATAGAGAGAGGGTGCGTGTGAGTCACATACAAACAGATATCAGAGAGAAATGAGATCCAGAGAGACGGAGTTTTGTGTCTGCGAGAGAGAAAGATATTTCACAACGAGAGTGATAGCTAGAGAGACATACGAGGGAACGCAAGATATCTCTAGGGAGAGAGGGTGTGTGTGAGCGACATACAAGAGAACAATGGAGAAATATGAGACCCTGGGAGACAGAGTTTGTGTTTGTGTGTGAGAAAGAGATATTGATGAGGAAGAGTCGTAGGTTCTCATATCTAAGGAGCGAAAGACATCTCTGTATGAGGGGTGTGCGAGTGGCACACATGGGAATAGTAGAGAGAAATGAGACCCCGGGAGACAAAGTTTTGTGTTTGTGTGAGAGAAAGAGATTCCACATGGAGAATCATAGTTAGAGACACATAGCAGGGAGCGAGATATACTTAGAGAGAGATAGAGTGATGAAGGTCGAGGGAGAGAGTACCGTCAGTGTGTTACGAAGATAAAAGATCATTGTCGACATACAGGTAGCACGAGAGATACCTGAGAGACGATGAACGCGTATAGGTCCAGAGAGATAGTCCTATATAAGCATGAGTGATAGCTATATGAGACGAATATCTGGATTAAAGGGGATTCAAATATTTAAACTGGAGATCACGACATCGATAATATCATAACGCAAATTGGTGTATCAAACATGCATATTCATTTGAATTTGGGCACACGTGTAATGTTATATAGTTTATCAATATTGGTGATCCATAGATTCTTCAATTACAAACAATGCATGGTTTATATGCAATTAATGTCTAAACGGGATTACACTATATGTTGCGTGTGTGAAACACATTATACATGTTTGAGAAGTAAAAAAACCCGCATGAAACACACATTAATTGGAGACAGTTAGCGAGGAATGCATACATTGGATTTCAACATAAAGTGGTTTCAAATATTTGAAAATCCAAATTGATGGATACAACCTTATGAATCTGAGATCATGCCATTTGTAAACCATATTTATGTATAAATGGTGTTGTGCTTTTGAAAGTATATATAAAAAATGATGTATATAGAATGTAATTCCAATTGAAAATGGATCCCGCCCGAAAAAAATAGAATACAAACGGGATTCGAATTGAGTTGGCACGGTAAACGTGCACTCTGCAAAATTTGAACGAAGCGGGGAAAGTCGCAGTAACCGCCCGGAACCAAAATCTGCGAGATGGAAATCACTGCTGCCTATCCCTGCCACGCAAAGCCTATATGCTGGATTTCTATAGGTTTCGATAGGGGTAGGTTTGTAATTTCACCCAAACGTGACGTAACCGCCTCTCACCCGGATTCATACACGGTGGGCGCCAAAACACAGTGTGTCCTCGGCCGAAATCGACTCCCTCCCCGATTCATATTCATACACGGTGGGCGCCAAAAACAAACTCTCGTCGGCAAATATTCGGTGTATGCGAGATTACCGTCCTATCCCCGACCGACTAGTGTTGCTGTGATGTAGTAGAAATTTGAAACGGGGGCTAAGTTTGTAAATTTCCTCGCATTTGAGACAAGCGCGCCCTGAATACATGGTTCCCCCCTTCCTCTCTACCTCCCTTTTCCCCATTCGTACTCCGTGGGCGCCAAAACACCCTCTCCACCCCACCCTCCTCCGTCCGCCGCCGTCCGCCACCCCATCCACCGCCGTCCTCCTCCACCATGCCGGAGCTGATACCCCGACGCCGCCGTCCATTACAAGAGATCGACCTCTCTCATCCACGGCTTCGGACCGGGATCCTTGCATCCCGTCCTCTCGCTTCATCCCCGCCGTCGTCCACCTTGCCGGCGCCGCTCCTACGACCGTCTCGTCCACCGCGCCCCGCCGCCACCGTCTACCCTCCTAGATCTGCTTCCACGCCGCCGACAGCCATCGCTACCGCAGCACCGTCAAATTCTCAGCAGATGCTACACGGCGCCGCACCAGAGGCGGTACTCTTTCGTATCTGCTCAACTTATTTATCGCAGCAAGAAAATAGATCGCCACTGCTTTACTCTGATTTCTTGTCTTGGTTGCGAAGTTGCCTTTGTCCGGTTTGCACCTTCAGATCCGCCATGGCACGCTCAACACCATACTCGCAATGCTTATGGTTTTCCCCTTTTATATTCCACACTAGTTAAATCACAGTAGACTAAATTTCAAAATTGGGTCAGTCGATTTTTCAGAGCTCGCCGGAGTTCGCCGGTGCGATCGAAGGGGCTCGGGTGGTTGTGGGGCCTCGCCGAACGAAGAAAACTCGACGCGGGTGGGGGTTGGGGTGGGGGTGGGGGTGGCGGAGGAACACAGGCGGTGGGGGCCGGTGGTCCGGCCGGCGGCCCGTGCGGTGTTCTGTATGGGAAGAATCAGAGACGAGGAAGAAGAAGGGTTAGGAGACGTAGGATCTTCATCCAACCGCCTGAAATGGTCGAGAGACAGCTAGGAGTTGCATTCTTAATGCGCTCTGGTTCATCATGTGTGGGCACTGCGCAACCAACATTTTATTATCCAAAATCTGCTTGCTCTTCTTTACCATGTTCCTCTTCCGTTCTTCTTTAATATGTACTCTCTCCGTTCCTAAATACAAGTCTTTGTATAGATTCCACCATGGACTACATATGGAGCAAAATGAGTGAATCTACACTCTAAAATGTACCTGGATACATCTGTATGTGATCCATAGTGGAAATCTCTACCAAGACTTATATTTTGGAACGGAGGGAGTATGATAGTAGTACAGTATGTTCCTTGTACTGAAGATGAGCAGGGACATTTGCAGTGTAGAGGTCTATACGGTCGGTTGTGATGGACACTTTGAGCCTCTTTGATTCGTAGGATCTTGTAAACATAGGAATAGGATTTGTAGTGGCCTGCCCACTTGAATCCTATAAGAATAGCAAGGAAATGCGGGGAGCTGTGTCGCCTTTGAGAGTTACATTGATATTAACAGTACCGCACCTTCACTTGAAGAGAGCTGGTATCCGAAGCCTTTCTAGCCGTACCGGCAATACTAGCACATATATTCCAGCAAGTTCCACTTTGCTGATTTTACTCTGATGCTTAAGGTTTTCCCGTTATATCTACACTATGATCTGTGTAGCTGCTTTGTGTCGCACTAGCAGCAGTCCACTCTTGAAGCTAAACACTGCAATGACTTACAAAATTGGCACCAAGGCATTGAGTGCCATTCTGGATGCAATGAAACTCATACGCTCCCCACCTGTTGATTCTTGTTCAGAATATGATCCTAATGACTATTCTAACCTCGAGGAGTCAAAGGCAGATGGCCTGTCCTGTTCACCCATCAAGGTGCCTGTTCTAATTTGGCAATGTTTTATTGATTGCGGGTATCTTGCATATGTTGTCTTGCATTTCTTCTACTTTGTTGCACCGCCATCTGCTTAGTTTACTCATCATATATGTCGAGATGCCATGCCCATCCATTATCAATACATATTCCATCTGTCATCATACCATGTTTTTCCACTCAAATGTTGTTCTTGTGCATCAGACATCAAAAAGGAAGAGGGTGATTGCCGAACCTGAAGGAGCACCAGCAAAGTCCTTGAAAAACGTGGTGGTGCCGGAGAAATCAGACAGCACCCCACTTATATTGGTTGTACAACCAGTGACACAAAACGTAGGACCGACTCCAGCAGACTGTACCCATACTTCACTGGCCACACCACTAGCCCCACCACACAGGACCTGCACTCCAGCAAAAGGTATACCGATTTCATTTGCCATAGCACCAGCTGTACCACAGAAAAATCCCACTCCAGCAAAAAGTACAGCAAGTCCACCGGCCGAAGACCTATCCCAACTGCAGAGACGGCCAATTCCTGCAGATTGGAACCCCATTCCATTTATTCCCAGTTTAAAAGACAATGCTTTCAATGTTGTTAGGGACTACGTGCATATATTCCCATCATGGGAAGATTATTGTGAAGACAAACACCATTTTCACATCTTCCTGTCCAACTTACGTGTAAGTGCTATTATTCATGGCTATTATTTTCCTGTTTTCTGCTGATTGAACACATCAATGATTTACATTACATTGTTGTAACTAGGCGAGGGTCAATCTGGATAGTCATGACGAGCAAAGCTTGCTTGTGCTTTTCAAGGAAGCATTGCAGCAGTATCGGTGTTACCTGAGGAAATCACACTTTGATGGCAAGTCTATAAACGAATTTCCGGTGAAGTCTCCTGTGCTAAATTTAGAAGACATTGAATGGAAAAACCTTGTTATGCACTGGTCTCGTTCCCAGGATGAGGTACTGTCTATGAAATCACATGACAATTTGAACTTCTACTTTTCCGCATGTGCCTTACGGATCTTTTTGCAGGAAATCTGCTCGAAGAAGAATTCCGGTTTGACAAGAACGACAGGATATCGCAAATATGCTGCCCGCTGCTTTGCTCTTGTTAGTACCTGTTGTCCTGTATCACTGTACTTGCATACATACCTGGTTCATTATGTGACAGCAGTATGCATGATAGCTTGCTTATCAATTGTTCGCTCCAAATTATCTGATCTGTATGAATGGTTACATTAGTGTAGAATATATCCAATGCCAATGTTTTTTTAGCTCTGCATTGTTCTTGTAAGTACATGATGTCCTTTATCAGTGTACTTATAATGACAGGTAGTTGTTCATGTACCATCACTCTGCAGCTTATTTTCCTTTGCCCTCCATTTTCTACACATCAGATCTATATTTACTCTTACCATAAGGTTGGTACTGAAGAAGTTTAGCTGTGCATTGCTCTTGGCTGTACCTTTTGCCTGTATCGCTGCACTTACATTTATAGCTACTTGGTTATGTAGCATCACTCTTCATCTTATCTTAAATATTCTCCATTTTTTCGTATATTATCACATCTATATTTACTCTTAACAAAATGTAGAATAAAGGCAATGCTTTTGAAGAAGATTCTGTGGTAAACTTCTTGAATTGCCCCCCCCCATCAGCATGGACAAGGCCTTTATAGAGCCTGTCTTCACCAATAATGTAAGTTTGTCCATCTCAAGCCTTCAAACTTTGTTGTATATATTTGGTTAGGCATGACTGCAACAGCTGTTTATTTTTGGTGTTTGCATCAAATTGCTTGTTTAAAGTTTATTATATGTAGTTCATAAACAAAAGTTCGTCCTTTCTCAATTTAAGTTTTCAGTTGTACAACCAAGTTCCTTCTTCATACCATGTAAATTAAACTATACAGAGCAAGTGATCTTCTTTTGCACTGCATGTATGCTTCTGTTCTTCATCTGTAATCCAGTGGTGTGGTGAACCTACCCACTACAGCACAATGTCATATTCTGCAATGTCTTAACTATGAAAATGTCATATCATTCTACTATTATTTAAACCGTCTCTTTATTTGCCAATCTGAAATGGTATAAATTGACAGCACACTAACCATTGATACTTATGAGTTCTTGATCTGTAATCCAGTGGTGTCGTGAAGCTGCCAACTCCTTCACAATGTCATTTCCTGTCATGTCTTGACCTGAACAATACCATATTGTGTTAATGCAAATTTAAACTGTGTCACTTTATTCGTCAGTAAGAAATGTGATGATTTGTCAGCACTGATACTTTTATGTGCAAAACCTGTCATCTGTCTGCTTGTTTATCTTCCAGAGTGAGGAAGATATAAGTGTTGAACAAGCGCAGTCTCATCATCTTGCTCAGCTGCTTGCACTGCAGCTCCCCAGCAGGGCTAACCTTTCTTGAACTCTATTGAAGTGCTGTCGGTTTTGTATATTATTTTGTCGGCGTGTTTATTTGCACTGGTGGCGATCTTTGATGCCTGGTGTATGTAATCCGTTGTCTGCTTGTGCTTTATTATCATAGTGGCGAACTTTGTTGCCCAGTGGATGTAATATGCCATAATTTCTTTATTGTATAGTATAGGTTTTTTTCTTATTCACGATGCTGTAGTTATTTTACTGTATATATATCATGTCTTCGTAGTAAACCGGCCAAACCGTAAAATTACGGTACATAATCGGGCCGTCATGCAATCACGATGTAGGTTGGGCCTAAAACGTGCCGATCAGCTCACGGGTCAGCAGCAGCCCGAAATGAACCCCGGCCCATGATTGTGCGAATCAAATCACAGGCTTTTAACAGGCCGAAAAATTGCCTCGGTCCTTGTTTGGCCCAATCAGATATCGGCTGCGAGCAGGCCGGATGCAAACCGGGCCGTAGTTAGGCCCAACTATATGACGGGCTTTTAACAGGCTGAAATTAATATAGAGCCGAAATGTTAAATGGACCCTTAACAGGCCAAAACTAATATCAGGCTGAATTTCTAAGTGGGCCTTTAGCAAGTGGGCCCAAAAGCATAGTGTCCAGTTGACGGGCCGAATCTGATATGGGCCATAATTAGGCCCAAAACCTCTTAAAGGGCCGGACTTGATCTGGGCCGTAATTTGGCCCAGAACGTGGTAGGCTTTTAACGGGTCGGATCTCATATGGGCCACTATTAGGCCCGGAGCGTGGCAGGCCTTTAATAGACCATATCAAATATGGGCTGGCATTTGGCCTAAAACATGGCAGCCAGTTAACGGGCCGGCCTACTAGGGTCCTCAAAATCTTGTGGGCCTACAGCTGGGCCGACCCATTAATGTCAGTGAAATCTCGTGGGCCTTTAGCTGGGCCGGCCCATTATGATCCGCAAGAATTTTGTGGGCCTTTACATGGGCCGGCCTATTATGGCCCACAAAAATCTTGTGGGCCTTTACCTGCGCCGGCCCATTATGGCCCACGAAATCTTGTGGGCCTTTAGCTGGGCCAGCCCATTATGGTCCACAAAATCTCGTGGGCCTTTAGCTGGGCCGGCCCATTATGGTCCGCCAAATCTTGTGGGCCTTTAGTTGGGCCGGCCCATTTAAACTTGTTGGGCCGTGCCATGTGTCGATGTATCATAGGCGCCTTCTGTCCAGTGAGTGGATGACATCTGTCCCGACGATGAGCCGACACGTGTTTCCTCTAGCCAATGATGATTTTACACGTGGAAAATCCCCATTGGTCGGGGCTATTAACGGGTTATCGGATCCAAAATCCGACCCGATAGCTTAACGGCGTTCCGTTACGGTGGATGCCATGTGTTGGTCACCCTTGACGAAAGCACTTCTGTGACGCGCGATTTATCATCATGGAAGTGGACACTTCCGTGATGATAATTTTGGTAATGTCATGGAACACTTCTACGACAGCACAGGTATGACTATCTTGATTTTGTCATAAATTTGTCATGGATGTACATGCATGACAAAAAAGCGACCTACTGTGACAAACACGTATCATCATGGAAGTGTATTTCTTTTGTAGTGTAGGCAGGCAAGTCTGGGGACCCCCATTCCTAGAACGCCGACAGTAGCCACGGGCCCAAGGCACGCTCGGGCTTGGCTTCGAGGCGAAGCCAAAGGATCAAGCGTGGAGCGCTGCGGGCCCCAAAAGCCCGCGGCCTCGGTTGACGCATGGCGGTTTATTGGATGTGGGCGTCTCCGCTTCCCTATGTTGCCTCGGCAACTGCCCGACTTGACAAGTCCCTGTGACATGCAAGGAAAACCATCATTACCTGTGATCGTGGGGGTGCTGGTTGGCCTTCTCCTGCTATAAATGGGGAGGGGGACAGAGCCCCCGTCGCCCATCTCTTCCCATTTCGTCTGCTTCTTCCTCCTCTGCTCCACCACCGACTCCAATGGCACCTATCCCTAGGTTTTTGGCTGGGGAGAAGGGAAAGGTTCCCCTCGACATGCCAGCACTGCTCCCGCCGAAGAAGAAGTCGGTCCACCGTCACGACGCCGTGGAGATGCAGGTGGTGACGAGGCCTTGGTGCGAGCGGCCTCCTCCTGGTTATCCACTGCCCTTGTACGCCCAAGCCGGGGGCTCGAGAGGAAGAGGCGACGGGCATCGGTGCGCGCACCGCGGCCAAGGTCGACGCGCCGCAGCAACGAGTGCCATTGCTCCTGGAGTCCATGTCGCGGACTCCTCACGCAAACTCGTGTTGTGGGCGGCGATGCCCCCAAGCTCCTGGATCCGCTTCCCATGCTTCTTCTCCTATGTGATGCCACCGAGGGGGTCTCTTGAACTTTGGTTGCAGCATGCTGACTGCGATGCTCCGGCGACTGGAGCAGAGGTTGAAGCGGTCTCCACCGGCAAGATCTTCATGACCCACGGTTGGGGCGAGGTCGCGCGGGTTTGTCACGCGGAGGGCGCCCTCGCGATTCACTTCGAATACGACGGCGCCTCCATGCTGTTCTTCAAGGTCTTCAACGCGGAGGGTCGCCGCTTGGAGTATTGCCCCGAAGGGGAGCGCCAGGATGAGGCGCGCCCTGCTCGCGGCTGCTCCAGCAGCAGCCACTCTTGGGAGTCCGACGGTTCTCCCTAGCTCTACGAGACTCCGGAGATGAGAGACGACAGCTACGTGCCCCCCGAGCTCTTGCCGCGCTCGGAGCAGGGCCACAACGTCCGGCCGCCGCCGTTGCTGATCTGGATGGGGTTGGCGTCGGCCTCCCGCGGCCCACTGTTGATGATGGCGTCGGCCACGGGGGTGTAGATAGGATTCTCTTAAGTTCTCGTCTTTTGTTCCCTGCGAGGAATCAAGAAGTACCCCGTGGGGGCGTGTAAAGAGTTTGCAACGTCTTTTATTGATGTTATCCCAATTAAGGAGGCCTTGTGAGCGCAAGTCCTGTTTAGGCTCGGTCTTCCCTTTGCAACCCCGTGACAGCTTGTTGCTCTACGCTGACAGGTCCCGGTCCCCAGGAAAGCTTCAGCCGTCGCTGGTATGCCAGGTCGCGTGCCGTGGTCAAGGCCAGGAGGTGAGCAGCCCGAGGTCCAGTAAGAGCCCCTGAGGCACGATGCTCAGGGGGTCCCCTTTAGCGCTCAAGCGGATGTGGTAAGATAAGAAAGGGAGGCGATGTTGCCACAACAGGGCTGCGGCAAGCGGGTCCCCTGGGTCCCAACGATTGGTTGATCTGAGCTCATGACTTATCTTGGCGGTCCGGGGTCGATTCTTCGTGATGCGCCAGACCAGTGCGCGAACATCCGCAACGTAGCTATGTCAGGCCCATACGAGCTTTCCCCCTTCCTATGCTCTCCTTTGTGCTCTATGTCCTTAGGTCCTGGCCCTCGAGCGAGCTCAGCCGCCGCTGGTATGCCAGGTCACGTGCCGTGGTTAAGGCCAGGGGGTGAGGGCTGGAGAGCCCATAAGAGTTCCTGAGTCACGATGCTCAGGAGCCCCCCTTCTAATGTGCAAGCAGATTACTCGGAAGAGGTGGGAGCTCGCGGTGCCGCCTGGTCCTATCCTCGTGAGATTCCTGCAAGCCAGCACAAGGAAGAACATGATCTGCCGTTATGGTTGCCAGCCTACCGCTGGTTGCTCCGCGGAGGGGTGAAGGCACTAAGGGCCTGGTGAGGTGACGTGCGTGGGGCGTGCCGTGAGCCAAAGCTCGACCGCTCAGGTTTACCGACATGGTAGGGATGGACCCATGCACCAGCGTTGTGCCGGCGTGAGGAGGCCCCATGGGAGGCGACGATTGAGCAGGTAGCAATCATAGGTAGATCAAATATGAGAGTAGCAAGCTTAAGCAAGTGCAAGGGAGATACGTGCCACTGGGTCAGGCCCGAGCGGCTTGGGGATGATGCAGCCCGATGGGTGCTCCCAACAAGGTAAGCTAAAGACATACGAAAAGGGATACATGCCACAGGAACGGGCCCACGCGGCCTGGGAATGATGCAGCCCAAGGGGCGCTCCCAACTACATGAACTTGGAAAATCTCACCTAGTTATGTTGACGAAGGAGAGTTGGGACAACTGAAGGTGCACGGCGAAAAGGTTGCTCCTCATGAGCCACCAGGGCCCTGAGCCTCGGGAGGCTCTGGGGGCTCGGGTGGTTCCTTGAGGACCATCTCCATCTCCATCAGGACGGCGTGGTGACTGGCCTCCTGAGCCGCTAGGATGCGCCGCAAGTTGCGCTGGTAGACGGACGATACACTCGGCAGGCCAAAGGGCATGCGAACGTAGCTGTGCGGTGGGCCCTCGCAGTGTCCCACACGCGAAGGCCAGAAAGGCTCCTGAGAAGCGGCCCTGTTGAGCCCTAGAATGTCGATGCAGACACGCAGCCCAGCATCTTCGCCTGGATGGGAAGCTGCGTCTCATGAGCGGCGGTCGCCGTGCATGGCCCTTGCGTCTTGCAATTCCTAGGTAGTCTTGGTGATGAACTCCTGAATGGTGGGCAATCCTTGCACTGTGCCCTCCTGAGGGAAACGTGTCGCGAAGCACGCCTCCAAGTGGTGCCCAAGCGCCTCCCTCGTGATGTGGGCAAGGTCTGAGGCCTTCCAGAAGAAAGCCCCCGAGCCCTGCCTGAGAAGGGCGCCGGGCGCGCCTTCCTATGCGATGGAGGGAGGCGCCCCTGGAGCGGGCGCTGATCCTGACGAGGCTCCAGCTGTGACGCCACCCTCCTGGGGTCCTGCATGTCGTAGCTGCTTCTTCTTATTGGGGATGGCCTCACGAGGGCCCTCACCCTTGCTGTCGGGGTCGTCGATTGCTGTAGCTTGGAAGCCACGCTCGAGGGAGCACACCGCGTCTCTTTCTTCACATGGGACCGTGATGATCCCACCGCTTCTCGGCATCTTGAGGACATTGTAGCCGTGATGGGGTACTGCCATGAACTTGGCCAGGGCTGGATACCCGAGGATGGCATTGTACAGCAGACGGATGTGCGCGACGTCGAAGTCGATGAGCTCGGTCCGGTAGTTCTTGTGTTCCCCGAACGTGACAGGGAGGCGGACCTGCCCTATCGGTGTGGTGGAACCGTCAGTCACTCCCGATAAAGGCTTGGTGGGCTGAAGCTGGTCATACGACACTTGGGGGTTGTCCAATGTGTCAACAGACATGACGTTGAGCCCTGCGCCGCCATCGATGAGGGTCTTGGTAACTTGCACATTGCTAATGACTGGGGAGCAAAGCATCGGGAGGGCGCCAGCAGTAGATGCGCACTTGAGCTGGTTTGCCGAGTTGAACGTGATGGGGCACTGTGACCATCTGAGCGAGCGTGTGGCTTCGAGCTTGGGGAGGACCGCATTCACTTCACGAGCAAACTGCTTGAAGATACGCTGCGAGGCTGGGGCCTGGGCTCTGCCCAAGATGCAGGCGATAGCACGCGGTTCCTGGAAGCCCCTAGCCCCCTCGTCTTGATGATGCTCGGCATTCCTTCTTGGCGGTGGTGGCAGCGGAGGGAGTCCGGCATTGCCTTGAGGACGATCCTCACGAGGCTGATCCCTCCAGGCACCCTCGCGAGGTTGATCCTTCCAGCGGTCCTCACGAGGCCGGTCGCGCCACTCCTGGCATGGGCCACGGTCGTCCCAGCGTCCGCCACCATGTCCTCCTCCTCGGTCGTAGCCCCGGTTGCCGCGCTCAGGGCGCCGACCGAAGCGTCCTTCGCAAATGGCTCTGAGCTCTTAACAATCACTGGTGTTGTGGGTGTTCAGGTTGTGGAAGGCGCAGAATGGACGACTGCCCTTGGATGACTCTAGTTGGTCTCTGCCACACTTGGTGTCTAGTTCCGCTGCGAGCATGGCTGCTCCCTTGCGCTTCACGTCCTTGGCCTTGGCTTTCTTCTCCTCCGGGTCCGTAGTAGGGAGCTCGAGGAGGGAGAGGTGCCCCTCCTCAGCTCTAGCACACTTGGTCGCGGTGTTGAACAGCTCCAGGGTCGTGCACAGCTCTTCATGGATGGCGAGCTCCTCCTTCATCTTGACATCGCGGACGCCATCAGAGAACGCAAAGATGATGGCCTCGTCGGTCACCTTGGGGATCTTGATCCATGCGTTGTTGAAGCGCTGAATGTACTTCTGCAGGGTCTCTCCTGGTTGTTGCTTGATGCGGCACAGGTCGCCCGCGATCGGGGGGCGGCCGCGAGTGCCCTGGAAGTTGGCGATGAAGCGGGTGCGCATCTCGTCCCAGGAGGAGATTGAGCCCGGGGCAGGTTCAGGAGCCAGGAGCGGGGGGCCTCCTTGAGAGACATGGGAAACCAGTTCGCCATGACTATCTCATCGCTGTTGGCCGCTTCGATGCTCAGCTTGTAGAGCTGCAGGAACTCCTCAGGGTTGGGGGTGCTGTCGTATCGAGGAGGTAGATCCGGCTTGAACTTGCGTGGCCAGGCGACGCTACGCAGCTCGGGGGTGAAGGTGCGGCAGCCAGCTGTGGTCACCGGGACCCGCCTTGGGGATGGAGCTTGGTCTTGATGGGGTTCATGCCCTGCTGCTACAGGCGGTGCGTGGTCTTGCCACTGCAGCCGGTCCCGGCGTGGTGGTGCGGGGAACGGCAGAGCGTTTTCTTGCGGCTGAGGGACTTCTTGACAGCTTCTTTCTTCACGCGCAGGCACGGGACGCGGCGGGTCACGTCGCGGAGCCGCTCGTCTTGACGCTAGGGCGCCGTCTTGGGGCTGAGGTGGTGGAGGCGCTCCGTGAGCTACATCCCCCGTAGCTGGCGGAGGGCGAGGCGGAGAAAGGGACGGCGCAGGGGAGCCCCCTACGGCGCGGACAAGCTCGACGATGTGGTCGTGCCAGTCCTTGTAGAGGTCGTCAACCGGGCGGTAGCGCAGGAGCTCGTGTGCCTTGAGGAGCGCGGCCCGTGCATCCATGGGAGGGTGACGTGCATGGAAGAAGAACCAGTAGGGGTCAGCGATGGAGTGGCGATGCGGCCGTCCCACCGCACCGAAGGGTGCAGCGAAGATGCTTCCTGCTCGTTCCCCGCCGGGCCAGTGGCGGCGTTGGCGGCAGCGATGGGGAACAACAAGGTGGCCCGCCGACGGGAGCCGTCTGAGCGATGTAGGCGGCGAGGGCAGCCCGGCGCTCAGCACGAGCGTGGCGCGCGTCTGCCATGGAGACAACAAAGCAACGGGGCACGGGGCAACAGAAGGAAGCTTTGGCGCACCCCTACCTGGCGCGCCAAATGTCCGATCACGGGTTCTAGCAGACCCTTGAGGTTCGAACACTGGGGTGCGCACGATGGTTTTCTCCCTATCGATCCACGCCATAGCTCACTAAGATCTTGCGGACGAACTCGACAAACTCACAATGCAGAAAGACACAAGATTTATACTGGTTCAGGCCACCGTTGTGGTGTAATACCCTACTCCAGTGTGGTGGTGGTGGATTGCCTCTTGGGCTGATGATGAACCATACAAGGGGAAGAACAGCCTCCTGAGGTTGAGGTGTTCTTGTGCTTAGCGAACTTGTGTGGGTGGAATGCCTCTCGGTCTGATCTCGATCAGATCGTCTCTTTTTCCCTACTGTGGTGGCTAGTTCTACTTATATAGGCCCTGGTCCTCTCCCCAAATATTGAGCAGGAAGGGAGCCAACAACGGCCAATTCGAAAGGGGACAGCTAGTACAAGTTATCCTGACAAAAGGTGGTCTTCGCCTACCAAAGGTTCTAGTGGTGACACCGTCCTGGGCTCCATGGTGACCTCCGTCTTGCCGTCCTTCTGGTTTTGGTCTCGTTGCACCAATATGGAAACCTTTGCTTGATGCCTCGGTACTCCGCGCCTGCGCTTGCCCCCTTGGCACCAAAGAGGAAGGAAGGACACTACGCGCGCTGGCGCCCGCCTGGCGCCTGCTTGGTCTCGATCGTCATGGCTCACGTCACGAGGACCTCGCGAGGTTTGCCTTGGCTTGATCTCTCCGCCCCTCGCGAGCCTGCCTGATGAGGCCGCTCCTGAGGAGGTCTTGCATCGTCCGCCTCGCGAGGCTTGGCCCCTCTCAAGGGTCTTGAATGCCTTGTCGATGAAGATGGGCCGTACAAACCTGCCAGCCCAGCCACGCCGCGGGCCGCGGGCAGGCAAGTCTGGGGACCCCCGATCCCAGAACATCAACATGAACCTATGAAGGTAGAAGAAGCTCCTGAGGATCCTGATTGGGTAAACGCCATGCATGAAGAGCTACACAACTTCGAGAGGAAACAAGTGTGGACTTTGGTTGAAAAGCCGGACGACAACCACAACATCATTGGAACCAAATGGGTGTTTCAGAATAAGCAATATGAAGATGGATAGGTTGTACGCAACAAGACTCGTCTCGTCGCCCAAGGCTACACTCAAGTCGAAGGTATGGACTATGGTGAGACATACGCCCACGTTGCTAGACTTGAGTCCATACGCATCTTACTTGCTTATGCCAATCACCATGATATCACTTTATACCAAATGGACATTAAAAGTTCTTTTCTAAATGGTGAAATTGAGGAGGAAGTTTATGTTAAACAACCTCCCAGCTTTGTCAATCCTAAGAAACTTAATCATGTCTACAAACTTCAAAAAGCTCTTTATGGTCTTAAACAAGCCCCTATAGCATGGTATAAATGCTTGACCAAGTTCCTTATTGAAAAAGGCATTGAAATTGGGAAGATTGATTCTACACTTTTTACTAAAAGGGTTAATGGTGAATTATTTGTATGTATGTGGATGATATTATAGTTGGTTCTACTAACCCCCATTTTAGTGAAAAGTTTGCAAGGCTAATGTCGAAGAAGTTTGAGATGTCTATGATGAGTGAACTCAAATTTTTCCTTGGCTTGCAAATCAAGCAAACTAAGGAAGGTACCTTTGTTTCTCAAACAAAGTATACCAAGGACCTTTTCAAGAAGTTCAACATGCAAGAAAGCAAAGGTATGAAAACACCCATGCCTACTAGTGGACATCTTGACTTGACTAAGGATGGCAAACCGGTTGACCAAGAGGTTTACTACTCTATGATTGGTTCATTGTTATATCTATGTGCCTCCCGTCCCGATATTATGCTAAGTGTGTGCATGTGTGCATGATATCAAGCGGCCCCTAAAGAGTGTCATCTTAAGGTTGTGAAAAGGATAGTGGGATACTTAATTCATACACCAAACTTTGGCATTTGGTATCCTAAGAGGTCGTCTTTCGATCTTGTTGGCTACTCTGATTCGGATTATGCCGGTGACAAGGTTGATAGAAAGTCCACTTTGGGTACTTGTCAATTTCTTGGTACACCCCTTGTGTCCTGGTCCTCCAAGAAATAAAACTCGGTATATTTATGCACCGCCGAAGCGGAATACATTGCCGCCGGATCATGTTGTGCTCAATTACTTTGGATGACCCAAACCCTTAAGGATTATGGGATACATATGAAACATGTTCCATTGCTTTGTGACAATGAAAGTGCTAATAAGATTTCTCACAATCCCGTGCAACATTCTCGAACTAAGCATATTGAAGTTCGTCATCATTTCATTCGAGATTCATGTTGCTAAAGGAGACATCAATTTTAAGCATGTTCGTACCGATAAGCAATTGGCGGATATATTCACCAAACCACTTGATGAGAAAGTATTTTGTCGTTTGAGAGGTGAATTGAACATCATTGATGCCTCAAACTTGGAGTAGAAACCCCATTCGGATACATGCAAGGCATGAGCCTTTTATGACTAAACCTTGACATTTCTCTTATGATGATGATCATATGTCTTGGATCTCTATTTGTACCCTTGCATGTTATCTAACCCTTGTAGGTAATTGGATGAGCCCAAATCCATGAGATTGCAAGTCACTCACATTTTGAGCAATCTCTAAATCTCCAATCTAACCCATGTAGGAAGATGAACTGAAACTCCAAGTGGTGCTCCCAACTCTTGATGAACTACATCAACCTTGAGCATCCAACACAAGTTTGACTACATGATCAAGATCAACACCACAACCGAAGGTATGTTAATCCATCCTAGAGAAGCTTTGCTCCAAGTCATGAGTCAAAGCAACTCAACAAGATGTGAATACATGAAAATGCTTAAACGAAAAATGGTAACCCCATTTTGAGCTTAAACGATGAGTATGACCTACGATCAAGTGTTGTCACTTGACTCCTTAGTCAATATAATCTAACATAGGTGACTTTGTCGCCGACCCCTTCTGGATGAAGTTCTCAAGTGTGTCCTTTGCTCATTTACTTTGAGTTCTTGCATATGTTTCTTGCTATACTTCATCTAGATCTATTTTCTTATTCTGTTTTTCTCTGTAACTTCTGTGTTTAATTCACTGCAAATCTTTTAGTCAATTCCTTGCAAATCCTTGTGAGATTTCAGTTGCCAAGTGAGCTGAGTGGACAAAATCTTTACTCTGTGTTGAACTCAGTCCCTTCGATCCAAACCCATCGGCTTAACCGAAACACAAGGTCGCTTTGTGAACAGTTCATCGGTACAACCGATATGGACTACTTCAGTCTTACCGATTTGGACTTTCTGTGACTTTGTCATTTCGGCGTCACCGAAGGAAAACAATCGGAGTCACCGATTTCAACTCTGAGAAAAATGTTTTGCCATTTCTTATTGCCTATTTTCTTCAGCTCCACTCAATGATTCTGTCCTCTATCAGCATACCAGGCTATGTAGCTACTGCTTTGTAGTGACTCTCGAGGACCACACCTATTTGACGCATGACCCTGAAGTACCCTTCTTGGAAATTGGTGTCAAAGGGGGAGAGAGACCATGAAAGCTTATCATATGAGCTCATCTAAAGCTCTTCTACAGATGCTTGTTGACAAAAGAGGAGAGAAGTCACATGTCTTTAAGAGGGGAAAGACATGTATGTGTGATCAAGCTATTGCTAATATTCTTGCTGCTCTGAACGTTGGTTTGATTGTACCATTTCTTGCTCTGATTTTCAGGTGGAGAAAGATTCCATAACTAGGGGAAGAAAATCTTTGAATTCATTGCATATCTTCTCTGGGGACATGTCAACATCTAAATGGAGTATTTAGTACTCACCCACTACATGTCATCCCAGTCTTGGTACTCTTGTGGGTTCCTGAAATTGCTTTACTGAGAGTGTTCTTGTGTTATCTAACCCTGTTTTCTCTAGTCCACTCCTTCCAAAGCCAGCTCAAGACCACAAGGTAAGTATATGCATCACACTGATGTGCATGATGATCTCTTGTTGATGTACATATTGTTTGCAAGAGGGATTCATAAACATGAAGGTACACTTCTTATCCACATCATTTGCTCTGATGCATATAGCCAAGATACATGTAACTCATTACTTGCTCTGTCATGCTTATGCATTCACATGTTATTATATTCTAAGTTCACATGATTGCATACATGTAGGGGGGTCTTATGCATGTTACATGTCCTTCCAAAGCCTTACCTATTACTCTGCATATTTTTATCTAAAGCTTTGATGTATGTTGTCATCAATTACCAAAAAGCGGGAGATTGAAAGCACAAGTGCTCCCTGGGTGATTTTGGTAATTAAGGTCAACATATCTCTTGTTGGACTAATGCTTTTATCTAGTGTATTTCAGACAAGTTCAGCAATGGCGTGGCATGGACAAGAGGATGTGGAACCCCTTCTAAATGCTAAGGACACATATTGGCAAAAACTCAAGACTCTCCATTTATATTTTAGTGATCCAAGATCACATTGAGTCCATAGGAAAGCCAATATTATTGAAAGGGGATGAGGTGTTGCTTAATGGTCTACTTGCTCAAAGTGCTTGTGATATTGCTCCAAGACCCTCAATCACTTTCTCATTTCCAAATATGTCCACAACTCAAAGTCAAACTCAGCCCCACCGAAATGATCTATCCGACGCCACCGAGTTGAATTGACCTACACACTGCCAGAAACCCTGACACCTCGGTCACACCGATACTGATCTCGGTCTTACCGAGATGGCCTTGCAAACTCTCTGTTGCATGTTGCAATTATTTCGATCTCACCGAAATGTGCAAACAGTCCCACCAAGTTTGCTTGACCAACTCTCTGTTTGCTCTTTGTTGAAATCGGTCTCACCGAGTTCAAGCAATTGGCTTCACCGAGATGAGGTTTTGCCCTAGACCTAGCACATTGGTCCCACCTAGTTGTTCCAGTCGGTCCCACTGAGATTCCTAACGTTCACATTTTGAACTAAATCAGTCTCACCGAGCTCTTCTATTCGGTCTGACCGAGTTGGGTGAAATGTGTGTAACGGTTGGATTTTATGTGTAGGCTATATATACCCCTCCACCCCCTTCTCCATAAGTGAGAGAGCCATCAGAACGTGCCTACACTTCCAGCCTACATTTTTTGAGAGAGAACCACCTACTCATGTGTTGAGATCAAGAAATTCCAATCCAACCACAAGAATCTTGATTTCTAACCTTCCCCAAGTTGCTTTCCGCTCAAATCGTCTTTCGCCATGTGCAAATCTGTGTGAGAGAGTTGAGTGTTGGGAAGATTATCATTTGAAGCACAAGAGCAAGGAGTTCATCATCAACACAACATATATTACCTTTTGGAGAGTGGTGTCTCCTAGATTGGTTAGGTGTCGCTTGGGAGCCTCCGTCAAGATTGTGGAGTTGAACCAAGAAGTTTGTAAGGGCAATGAGATCGCCTACTTCGTGAAGATCTACATGAGGGAGTCCTGGACTAAGGGGTCCTTGGGCGTCCGGCCTGTTATCCATGGGCCGGACTGATGGGTTGTGAAGACATGAAGGCCGAAGACTACACCGAACACTTCTTATATATAAGTTCAGCACCCCGAATTTAGCATTATATGCATTGGCTCCAAATCATGTCTTTGGTCAATAGTTGGGTTGTGATACGTCTCCGTCGTATCTATAATTTTTTATTGTTCCGTGCCAATATTATTCAACTTTCATATACTTTTTGGTAACTTTTTATATTATTTTGGGGACTAACATATTGATCCAGTGCCCAGTGCTAGTTCCTGTCTGTTGCATGTTTTTGGTTTCGCAGAATATCCATATCAAACAGAGTCCAAACGGGATAAAAACGGACGGAGATTATTTTTGGAAAATATGGAAAATTTGGAAGGAAAATCAATGCGAACCAGTGCCCGAGGTGGTCACGAGGCAAGGCCCCCCCTAGGGCGCGCCCCCTACCCTCGTGAGCCCACCGTAAGGCGGTTGACGCTCTTCTTTTGCCGCAAGAAAGCTAATATTCAGAAAAAATCACGGCGAAGGTTTCAGGCCAATCGGAGTTACGGATCTCCATATATATACGAAACGGTGAAACAGAGCCAGAACAGAACGCAAAACCAGAGAGAAACAACGAGACAGATCCAATCTCGGAGGGGCTCTCGCCCCTCCCATGCCATGGAGGCCAAGTACCAGAGGGGAAACCCTTCTCCCATCTAGGGAGGAGGTCAAGGAAGAAGAGGAAGAAGGGGGGCCCTCTCCCCCTCCCCTCCGGTGGCGCCGGAACGCCGCCGTGGCCATCATCATCATCACCGCGATCTACACCAACACCTCCGCCATCTTCACCAACATCTCCATCACCTCCCCCCCCCCTCTATCTACAGCGGTCCACTCTCCCGCAACCCGATGTACCCTCTACTTGAACATGGTGCTTTATGCTTCATATTATTATCCAATGATGTGTTGCCATCCTATGATGTCTGAGTAGATTTTCATTGTCCTATTGGTGGTTGATGAATTGCTATGATTGATTTAATTTGCTTGTGGTTATGTTGCTATCCTTTGGTGCCCATCATATGAGCGCGCGCATGGATCACACCATAGGGTTAGTTGTATGTTGATAGGACTATGTATTGGAGGGAAAGAGTGACAGAAGCTTCAACCTAGCATAGAAATTGATGCATGCGGGATTGAAGGGGGACCAATATATCTTAATGCTATGGTTGGGTTTTACCTTAATGAACATTAGTAGTTGCGGATGCTTGCTAATAGTTCCAATCATAAGTGCATAGAATTCCAAGTCAGGGATGACATGCTAGCAGTGGCCTCTCCCACATAATACTTTCTATCGGTCTAGTAAAGTAGTCAATTGCTTAGGGGCAATTTCGCAACTCCTACCACCACTTCTCCACACTCGCTATATTTACTTTATTGTTTCTTTATCTAAACAGCCCCTACTTTTTATTTACGTACTCTTTATTATCTTGCAAACCTATCCAACAACACCTACAAAGTACTTCTAGTTTCATACTTGTTCTAGGTAAAGTGAACATCAAGCGTGCATAGAGTTGTATCGGTGGTCGATAAAACTTGAGGGAATATTTGTTCTACCTTTAGCTCCTCGTTGGGTTTGACACTCTTACTTATCGAAAACTATTGCGATCCCCTATACTTGTGGGTTATCAAGACCTTTTTCTAGCGCCGTTGCCGGGGAGCAATAGCGTGGGGTGAGTATTCTCGTGTGTGCTCGTTTGCTTTATCACTAAGTAGTTTTTATTTGCTGTTCTTAGTTGTTTTCTATCTTTAGTTATGGGTAGGAAACGCAAAATACCAAAAAAATTAGTTGTACCTACTGAACCAATGGTTGAAGAACCACTCAAAATCTATCACACTGTTGAAGCTTTTTACTTGGATCATCTTCGATCGCTTTGTGCTCGTGCCGGAACCCCAACTAGCTTAGTTGAGGGCAAATCTTTAGATGAGCATGCTTGTTATGTACGACACCGTATATCTGAAAAAGGGAAATTATTATGGAGTCAAATTCAATGTTTGCAATGCTATGCTTGGAATTTATGTGAATTATATGATTTTACTTGTTGTTCTGAAAACCCTAAGAAACACCTTCCCTACCAATGTGAGTTTATTGATAATGGAATCTTATCTTCTTATGCTAAAGGTGTTTATAGTTACTATGATATTCAACAAATTGAAGAATTTGTTGCTTTTGAGGGTGCTTATGAAATTGCTTCTTTGATTGAAAAGTATGATGCTACTTTTCACAAATCTGAAAATTTTGCTATACTTAAATATTGCTATGATAATTATGCTTCTAATACCTATGTTAAACAATATATTGAGGAATACTCCGTTGTCCAAGAAGAGACTAATATTTTGCAGGAGTCTATGGAAGAAGAAATTGGTGAAACTGTGAGCTCATTGGATGAAAAAGATGATGAGGAGAGCGAAGAACAAAAGGAGGAAGAGCGGATTGATCACCCGTGCCCACCTTATAATGAGAGTAACTCTTCAACTCATACATTGTTTAATTCCCCTTCGTGCTTACCGAAGGATGATTGCTATGATGACTGTTATGATCCCTATGATTCTTTTGAAATATCCCTTTTTGATGATGCTTGCTATACTTGTGGCAAAGATGCCGATATGAATTATGCTTATGCAGATGAACTTGCTATAGTTCCTTATGTTAAACATGAAATTGTTGCTATTGCACCCATGCATGACAGTCCTATTATCTTTTTGAATTCTCCAAACTACACTATGTCGGAAAAGTTTGCACTTATTAAGGATTACATTGATGGGTTGCCTTTTACCGTTGCACATGATGATTTTGATAGATATAATATGCATGTGCTTGCTGCTCCTACTTGCAATTATTATGAGAGAGGAACTATATCTCCACCTCTCTATGTCTCCAACACGATAAAATTGCAAGAAACTGTTTATACTATGCATTGGCCTTTACTATGTGTGCATGAATTGTTCTTTTATGACATGCCGATGCATAGGAAGAGAGTTAGACTTCGTCATTACATGATATATGTTGCTTTGTGCTCACTACTAAATTACAAATCATTGTTAATTAAAATTGGCTTTGATATACCTTGGGATCCGGGTGGATTCACTACTTGAGCACTATATGCCTAGCTTAACGGCTTTAAAGAAAGCGCTGCCAGGGAGACAACCCGGAAGTTTTAAAGAGTCATTTATTTCTGTTGAGTGCTTTCATATAGTTTCAAAACAACAAAAATAAAGAGGGGAACCCAAAGCTTTTTCAAAAATAAAAGTGAAAGTGAGAGAGACGAGCATTGTGAAAGTGGGGGACGTCCTTGAACTTTGTTCATGCCCATGGGAACTTTGTGAATCTTAATTACAGAAACTTTTCAATAAAAATAATTATCCCCTTGTACAATTCCATTGTATTATAAAAATAATGTGCCAAGGTTTGCCTTTAGGATGTTTACATTTGCTTGATGGTTTGTACGGTGCAGGACAGAAACTTTGGCTGTAGTGCGCGATTTTACATTTTTAGATGGAACGTCAAATGGTTCTGATTCTTTTTGCACTGTATTCCTATAAAAAAAATTTATTTTTCCTAATTTTGGTAGAATTTTTCAAGTACCATAAGTATGGTGAATGTTCAGTTTTCTACAGACTGTTCTGTTTTAGACAGATTCTGTTTTTGATGCATAGTTTGCTTGTTTTGATGAAACTATCAATTTATATCAGTGGATTAAGACATGAAAAAGTTATATTACAGTAGACACAATGCAAAAAAATATGAATTGGTTTGCAACAAGTGATTTGTTTTATTATACTAACGGATCTTACCGAGTTTTCTGTTGAAGTTTTGTGTGGATGAAGTGTTCGATGATTGAGAAGGTTTCGATGTGAGAAGAAGGAAGAGAGGCAAGAGATCAAGCTTGGGGATGCCCGGGGAACCCCAAGTAAATATTCAAGGAGACTCAAGCGTCTAAGCTTGGGGATGCTGGGGAGGCATCCCCTCTTTCTTCAACAAATATCGGTATGTTTTCGGATTCGTTTCGTTCATGCGATATGTGCAAGTCTTGGAGCATCTTTTGCATTTAGGTTTTTATTTTTCTTTTTATGCACCATGCTGGTATGAGATAGTCCTTGGTTGATTTATAGAATGCTCTTTGCACTTCACTTATATCTTTTGAGTATGGCTTTATAGAATGCTTCATGTGCTTCACTTATATCATTTGAAGTTTGGATTGCATGTTTCTCTTTACATAGACAACCGCCATTTGTAGAATGCTCTTTTTCTTCACTTATATTTGTTAGAGCGTGGGAATATCTTTTGTAGAAAGAATTAAACTCTCTTGCCTCACTTATATCTATTTAGAGAGATGACAGGAATTGGTCATTCACATGGTTAGTCATAAAATCCTACGTAAAACTTGTAGATCACTGAATATAATATGTTTGATTCCTTGCAATAGTTTTGCGATATAAAGATGGTGATATTAGAGTCATGCTAGTGGGTAGTTGTGGATTGTAGAAATACTTGTGTTGAGTTTTTTGATTCTCGTAGCATGCACGTATGGTGAACCGTTATGTAACGAAGTCGGAGCATGATTTATTTATTTATTGTCTTCCTTATGTGTGGCGGTCGGGGACGAGCGATGGTCTTTTCCTACCAATCTATCCCCCTAGGAGCATGCGCGTAGTACTTTGTTTCGATGACTAATAGATTTTTGCAATAAGTATGTGAGTTCTTTATGACTAACGTTGAGTCCATGGATTATACGCACTCTCACCCTTCCACCATTGCTAGCCTCTCTAGTATCGTGCAACTTTCGCCAGTGCCTTAAACCCACCATATACCTTCCTCAAAACAGCCACCATACCAACCTATCATGGCATTTCCATAGCCATTCCGAGATATATTGCCATGCAACTTTCATCATCATATACATGACTTGAGCATTCATTGTCATATTGCTTTGCATGATCGTAAGATAGCTAGCATGATGTTTTCATAGCTTGTCCATTTTTTGATGGCATTGCTACGCTAGATCATTGCACATCCCGGTACACTGTCGGAGGCATTCATATAGAGTCATATCTTTGTTCTAGGTATCGAGTTGTAATATCGAGTTGTAAGTAAATAAAAGTGTGATGATCATCATTATTAGAGCATTGCCCCAGTGAGGAAAGGATGATGGAGACTATGATTCCCCCACAAGTCGGGATGAGACTCCGGACGAAAAAATAAAAAATAAAAAAGAGAAAGGCCAAAAAAAAGAGAAGGCCCAAAAAAAGAAAAAAAAGAATGAGAGAAAATAGAGAAGGGGCAATGTTACTATCCTTTTACCACACTTGTGCTTCAAAGTAGCACCATGTTCTTCATATAGAGAGTCTCTTGAGTTATCACTTCCATATACTAGTGGGAATTTTCATTATAGAACTTGGCTTGTATATTCCAATGATGGGCTTCCTCAAATGCCCTAGGTCTTCATGAGCAAGCAAGTTGGATGCACACCCACTTAGTTTCAGTTTGAGCTTTCATATACTTATAGCTCTAGTGCATCCGTTGCATGGCAATCCCTACTCACTCACATTGATATCTATTGATGGGCATCTCCATAGCCCGTTGATACTCCTAGTTGATGTGAGACTATCTTCTCCTTTTTTGTCTTCTCCACCATCATATTCTATTCCACCTATAGTGTTATGTCCATGGCTCACGCTCATGTATTGCGTGAAAGTTGAAAAGGTTTGAGAATGTCAAAAGTATGAAACAATTGCCTGGCTTGTCATCAGGGTTGTGCATGATGTGAATATTTTGTGTGGTGAAGATGGAGCATAGCCAGACTATATGATTTTGTAGGGATAACTTTCTTTGGCCATGTTATTTTGAAAAGACATGATTGCTTTATTAGTAGGCTTGAAGTATTATTGTTTTTATGTCAAATGATAGACTATTGCTTTGAATCACTCGTGTCTTAATATTCATGCCATGATTAGACATATGATCAAGATTATGCTAGGTAGCATTCCACATCAAAAATTATCTTTTTATCATTTACCTACTCGAGGACAAGCAGGAATTAAGCTTGGGGATGTTGATACGTCTCCGTCATATCTATAATTTTTGATTGTTCCATGCCAATATTATTCAACTTTCATATACTTTTTGGTAACTTTTTATATTATTTTTGGGACTAACATATTGATCCAGTGCCCAGTGCCAGTTCCTGTCTGTTGCATGTTTTTGGTTTCGTAGAATATCCATATCAAACGGAGTCCAAACGAGATAAAAACGGACGGAGATTATTTTTGGAAAATATGGAAAATTTGGAAGGAAAATCAATGCGAACCAGTGCCCGAGGTGGTCACGAGGCAGGGGGGCGCCCCCCCTAGGGCGCGCCCCCTACCCTCGTGAGCCCACCGTAAGGCAGTTGACGCTCTTCTTTTGCCGCAAGAAAGCTAATATTCGGAAAAAATCACGGCGAAGGTTTTAGGCCAATCGGAGTTACGGATCTCCATATATATACGAAACGGTGAAACAGAGCCAGAACAGAATGCAGAACCAGAGAAAAACAGAGAGACAACTCCAATCTCGGAGGGGCTCTTGCCCCTCCCATGCCATGGAGGCCAAGGACCAGAGGGGAAACCCTTCTCCCATCTAGGGAGGAGGTCAAGGAAGAAGAGGAAGAAGGGGCCCCTCTCCCCGTCTCCTCCGGTGGCGCCGGAACGCCGTCGTGGCCATCATCATCATCACCGCGATCTACACCAACACCTCCGCCATCTTCACCAACATCTCCATCACCTCCCCCCTCTATCTACAGCGGTCCACTCTCCCGCAACCCGCTGTACCCTCTACTTGAACATGGTGATTTATGCTTCATATTATTATCCAATGATGTGTTGCTATCCTATGATGTCTGAGTAGATTTTCGTTGTCCTATTGGTGGTTGATGAATGGCTATGATTGATTTAATTTGCTTGTGGTTATGTTGTGCTACGTCTTGAGCTTGCGTTGGTTTTCCCCGAAGAGGAAGGAATGATGCAGCAGAGTAGCGTAAGTATTTCCCTCAGTTTTTGAGAACCAAGGTATCAATCCAGTAGGAGGCCATGCTCAAGTCCCTCATACCTGCACAAAACGATAGCTACTCGCAACCAACGCGATTAGGGGTTGTCAATCCCTTCACGGTCACTTACGAGAGTGAGATCTGATAGATATAATATTTTTGGTATAAAGATGCAAGGTAAAAGAGTAAAGGCAAAGTAAAAAAGCAAAACAATATTAAAGTGATGGAGATTGATATGATGAGAATAGACCCGGGGGCCATAGGTTTCACTAGTGGCTTCTCTCAAGAGCATAAGTATTCTACGGTGGGTGAACAAATTAATGTTGAGCAATTGACAGAATTGAGCATAATTATGAGAATATCTAGGCATGATCATGTATATAGGCATCACGTCCGTGACAAGTAGACTGAAATGATTCTGCATCTACTACTATTACTCCACTCATCGACTGCTATCCAGCATGCATCTAGAGTATTAAGTTAAAAATAGAGTAACGCCTTAAGCAAGATGACATGATGTAGAGAGATAAATTCATGCAATATGAAATAAACCCCATCTTGTTATCCTCGATGGCCACGATGCAATACGTGCCTTGCTACCCCTTCTATCACTGGGTAAGGACACCGCAAGATCGAACCCAAAGCTAAGCACTTCTCCCATGGCAAGAACTACCAATCTAGTTGGCCAAACCAAACGGATAATTCGAAGAGACTTGCAAAGATAACCAATCATACATAAAAGAATTCAGAGAAGATTCAAATATTATTCATAGATAGACTTGATCATAAACCTACAATTCATCGGTCTCAACAAACACACCGCAAAAAAAAGATTACATCGAATAGATCTCCACAAGAGAGGGGGAGAACTTTGTATTGAGATTCAAAGAGAGAGAAGAAGCCATCTAGCTACTAACTATGGACCCGAAGGTCTGAGGTAAACTACTCACACTTCATCGGAGAGGCTATGATGATGTAGAAGCCCTCCGTGATGACGGCCCTCTTCCGGCGGAGCTCCGGAACAGGCCCCAAGATGGGATCTCGTGGATACAGAAAGTTGCTGCGGTGGAATTAGGTTTTTGGCTCCTGTTCTGATCGTTTGGGGGTACGTGTGTATATATATAGGAGGAAGAAGTACGCCGGAGAAGCAATGAGGGGCCCACAAGGCAGGGGCGCGTCCTAGGGGGGGCGCCCCCCGCCCTCATGACCGCCTCTTTTGTTCCTTGGAGCAGGGTCCAAGTCTCCTGGATCACGTTCGGTGAGAAAATCATGTTCCCGAAGGTTTTATTCCGTTTGGACTCCGTTTGATATTCCGTTTCTTCGAAACACTGAAATAGGCAAAAAAACAGCAATTCTGGGCTGGGCCTCCGGTTAATAGGTTAGTCCCAAAAATAATATAAAAGTGGAAAATAAAGCCCAATATAGTCCAAAACAATAGATAATATAGCATGGAGCAATCCAAAATTATAGATACATTGGAGACGTATCAGGCATCCCCAAGCTTAATTCATGCTCGTCCTCGAGTAGGTAAATGATAAAAAGAGAATTTTTGGTGCAGAGTGCTACTTGGCATAATTTCAATGCAAATCTTCTTAATTGTGGTATGAATATTCAGATTAGAAAGATTCAAGACAAAGGTTTATATTGACGTAAAAATAATAATACTTCAAGCATACTAACAAAGCAATTATGTCTTCTCAAAATAACATGGCCAAAGAAAGTTATCCCTACAAAATCATATAGTCTGGCTATGCTCTATCTTCACCACACAAAATATTTAAATCACGCACAACCCCGATGAAAAGCCAAGCAATTGTTTCATACTCTAACTTTTTCAATCTTCACGCAATACATGAGCGTGAGCCATGGATATAGCACTATAGGTGGAATAGAATGGTGGTTGTGGAGAAGACAAAAGGGAGAAGATAGTCTCACATCAACTAGGCGTATCAACGGGCTATGGAGATGCCCATCAATAGATATCAATGTGAGTGAGTAGGGATTGCCATGCAACGGATGCACTAGAGCTATAAGTATATGAAAGCTCAAAAAGAAACTAAGTGGGTGTGCATCCAACTTGCTTGCTCATGAAGACCTAGGGAAATTTGAGGAAGCCCATCATTGGAATATACAAGCCAGGTTCTTTAATGAAAGATTCCCACTAGTATATGAAAGTGATAACATGAGAGACTCTCTACTATGAAGATCATGGTGCTACTTTGAAGCACAAGTGTCGTAAAAGGATAGTAACATTGTCCCTTCTCTCTTTTTCTCTCATTTTTTTTATTTTTTTATATATTTTTTATGACCTTTCTTTTGTATATGGCCTTTCTCTTTTTTTTGGGCTTCTTTGGCCTCTTTTTTTATTTTTATTTTTATTTTTCGTCCGGAGTCTCATCCCGACTTGTGGGGGAATCATAGTCTCCATCATTCTTTCCTCACTAGAACAATGCTCTAATAATGATGATCGTCACACTTTTATTTTTCTTACAACTCAACAATTACAACTCGATACTTAGAACAAAATATGACTCTATATGAATGCCTCCGGCGGTGTACCGGGATATGCAATATGACAATGGTGGAGTGTGTCATAATAAACGGAACGGTGGAAAGTTGCATGGCAATATATCTCGGAATGGCTATGGAAAAGCCATAATAGGTAGGTATGGTGGCTGTTTTGAGGAAGGTATATGGTAGGTGTATGATACCGGCGAAAGGTGCACGGTATTAGAGAGGCTAGCAAAGGTGGAAGGGTGAGAGTGCGTATAATCCATGGACTCAACATTAGTCATAAAGAACTCATATACTTATTGCAAAAATCTAGAAGTTATCAAAGCAAAGTACTACGCGCATGCTCCTAGGGGGATAGATTGGTAGGAAAAGACCATCGCTCGTCCCCGACTGCCACTCATAAGGAAGACAATCAATAAATAAATCATGCTCCGACTTCATCACATAACGGTTCACCGTACGTGCATGCTACGGGAATCACAAACTTTAACACAAGTATTCTTTAAATTCACAACTACTAAACTAGCATAACTCTAATATTATCACCTCCATATCTCAAGATCGAAACCAAAGCTAAGCACTTCTCCCATGGCAAGAACTACCAATCTAGTTAGCCAAACCAAACGGATAATTCGAAGAGACTTGCAAAGATAACCAATTATACATAAAAGAATTCAGAGAAGATTCAAATATTATTCATAGATAGACTTGATCATAAACCCACAATTCATCGGTCTCAACAAACACACCGCAAAAAGAAGATTACATCGAATAGATCTCCACAAGAGAGGGGGAGAACTTTGTATTGAGATTCAAAGAGAGAGAAGAAGCCATCTAGCTACTAACTATGGACCCGAAGGTCTGAGGTAAAATACTCACACTTCATCGGAGAGGCTATGATGATGTAGAAGCCCTCCGTGATGACGGCCCTCTTCCGGCGGAGCTCTGGAACAGGCCCCAAGATGGGATCTCGTGGATACAGAAAGTTGCGGCGGTGGAATTAGGTTTTTGGCTCTTGTTCTGATCGTTTGGGGGTACGTGTGTATATATAGGAGGAAGAAGTACGCCGGAGGAGCAACAAGGGGCTGATGAGGCAGGGGGCGCGCCCTAGGGTGCGTGCCCCCCACCCTCGTGACCGCCTCTTTTGTTCCTTGGAGCAGGGTCCAAGTCTCCTGGATCACGTTCGGTGAGAAAATCACGTTCCCGAAGGTTTTATTCCGTTTGGACTCCGTTTGATATTCCGTTTCTTCGAAACACTGAAATAGGCAAAAAAACAACAATTCTGGGCTGGGCCTCTGGTTAATAGGTTAGTCCCAAAAATAATATAAAAGTGGAAAATAAAGCCCAATATAGTCCAAAACAATAGATAATATAGCATGGAGCAATCAAAAATTATAGAAACGTTGGAGACGTATCATGTTGCTATCCTTTGGTGCCCATCATATGAGTGCGCGCGTGGATCACACCATAGGGTTAGTTGTATGTTGATAGGACTATGTATTGGAGGGCAAGAGTGACAGAAGCTTCAACCTAGCATAGAAATTGATGCATACGGGATTGAAGGGGGACCAATATATCTTAATGCTATGGTTGGGTTTTACCTTAATGAACATTAGTAGTTGCGGATGCTTGCTAATAGTTCCAATCATAAGTGCATAGAATTCCAAGTCAGGGATGACATGCTAGCAGTGGCCTCTCCCACATAATACTTTCTATCGGTCTAGTAAAGTAGTCAATTGCTTAGGGGCAATTTCGCAACTCCTACCACCACTTCTCCACACTCGCTATATTTACTTTATTGTTTCTTTATCTAAACAGCCCCTACTTTTTATTTACGTACTCTTTATTATCTTGAAAACCTATCCAACAACACCTACAAAGTACTTCTAGTTTCATACTTGTTCTATGTAAAGTGAACGTCAAGCGTGCATAGAGTTGTATCAGTGGTCAATAAAACTTGAGGGAATATTTGTTCTACCTTTAGCTCCTCGTTGGGTTCGACACTCTTACTTATCGAAAACTGTTGCAATCCCCTATACTTGTGGGTTATCAGGTTGCCCGGCTCCTATGCTTGCTACCCTATGTTTGCTCCATCGGCTAGGGTAGTAAAGGGAGAACTACTGCGATTGTGCTCTGGCTTTGACCAGACGAGCACCTCAGTAGAGAAAGCCGAAAACTGACTGTCATGATGTGGAGAGAGCCGGTTAGCTACTCGAGGGTTACAAATCGTTGGAGATTTTTTTGGCGTTACGCCAGAGATCGGCACTTCCCGATCAGATGATGACAGTACTCTAGCTTAAACCAGGGGCTGCGCCCATGCTTTATTATAAAACTCCTATGGCTAAGTGAGGGTGTTAAAGCCATAAAGTTTGATTGCCTTGTTCGTTGCGCTAAACAACTCCTTCAAGGACCATGTAATTGGATCAAGATTGTTTAGATTCCATCACGAACACCTCTGTACTATCTACGTGAGGGCAGAAGCCGACGACTGGCCAACCCTCATATTACACACAACACGGCCGTACAGGAGGAAACAATTCAAAGCACAATAAAATTACTTTACAAAAATTGGCTTTGTTCCCATAATACAAGACAAAGGCAACATGGATACATTTATTCAAATACAATGTCTTGCAAACATTGCGCCGCCACAAGTCGAGACCCTTCTACGACATCCTCGAAATATCGCTCGGGTGTGCAGTGCTCCTTTCCCTCCAGCGGCCCGCTGGCAACTTCAACAGCGTTCATATTCGCCCACCACATCTTGCAGCGAGCGAAGGCCATACAGGCACCTTCAATACAGACGAAGTGCTTGATAATGTCCAGCCGAGGACAGGCGTTCACCATCCGCCTCACGAGTTCGAAGTAGCTGCAAGGCATAGCTTCGGCTAGCCACAGCCGGATTATCAAATCCTTAATGGCTAGTTCGGCCACCCTATGCAGCTCCACCAGCTGTTTTAGCTGATCGGTGAAGGACACAGAATGCTCTCGTCCCGCATACTGCAACCAGAAGAGCCTCTCCAAAGAACCCCCTCCTTCGGCTCGATAGAACTCCGCGGCGTCTGACACACTACGTGGCAAATCCACAAAAGCCCCTGGGGAACTCCGAACCCGGGTTAGTAAAAGTTGCTACTTCTCCGAATACTTGCTTTGCATCTTAAATGCCTTACCCGCCGTGATCTTCTTGGCCTCCTGGATCTCCTGGAGGGCGGCCTGGGCCTCATTCCGTGTGGTCTCCACGCTCTGACGAGTCTTGGGGAGTTCGGTCCCTCGAACCGACGCATCATGCTCCAAGGCCTCGCATTTTTTCACCGCATCCTGGAGCTCCTGGTGGACTTCTTTAACCTGGGCCTTTAGTTTCTTACAGGCGGCTTGCTGCTGGACAGCCTGCTCCTCGGCCTCGCTCAGGGCCTTCCTCAGGGCCTCGACCTCGGTCACGGCTTCTGCACATATCACAATACCGTTGTCAATATACATTGCTTATCCTTTCTCGAACATATAGCAAGTCGTTCCTCACCTTGCTTCTCTGGAGCCGAACCTTAACCTCGCCGAGCTCGTTCTTGGTCCGCTCCAGCCTCTGCTTCAGCTCGGAGAGCTCGGCAGTATGCGAGGTCGCGGCCAACAGGGACGTCTGCTTATCGATACATATTCAGTCAGCCTCTTATAATTAAGGATTGATCCCCTGTCTGGTTCTCCTCGCCGAACACTGGATAGCGTCTCAGGGGCTATGGACTATACGGGGTTTTCCCTTTCTTACCTCAAAACCTGTTAACAGGCTGCTGCAGGCTTCATTCAGTCCGCTCTTGGCGGACTGAACCTTCTCAATCACCGCACCCATAAGGGTACGGTGCTCGTCCACGATGGAGGCGCTTCGTAGCGCCCCCATCAGGTCATCTGGCGCTCCTGGATGGACAGGAGCCACCGGTGGAGGCGACGCACCCCCCTCCTTCAAAGGGGGCTGCTCGCCCGACTCTGGAGCCATATGGGTCTCCGAAATCGTATTCGGCTGAGGGACGAACTGGATACGCCCCTCTTTGCCAGTCTCCATGGGGATTGGCTCCCCCATGTGTCAGGCAGTGGAGGTCCCGCCTTGTGGCGCCTCCCGGACAACGTCCTGGGCTCCTCCCTTCGGAGCGGTCCTCCGGGATAACACTTCGGTGTCGTCCCTGGCCCCATGGGAGTAAGCAGGCGGTGGCGACATGCTCGCCATCTCCGACGGAGCCAACGAACCTCCAGATGAGGATCGCTGGATAAGGTCACGGGCTGGACTGCAATAGTGTGGATTAACCATGTTAGAATAATAAAAATAAAGGGCTGGATGTGCGCATAAATAAGCCATGTCACTTACGATGCGGCCTAGGGCCTAGTACGGGGGCGACGTTCCGGACTACTGTCAACGTCCCACGCGGTGTTGACCGCTGGGGCGCCCTTCCCCTTTTTGGGCACTTTCGCCTCCAGATGTGCCGAGGCCACCCTCTTCTTCTTCTCCTCGGGAGGAGGGTTGTTTTCCTCCTCCTCCTCCTCCTCCTCTTCCTCATCATTGTCCTCAGGGACAGAGGAATGGGCCTCGTCATCTTCGGACGTCGCGTCCGAGGCGCCCTTGCGACGGAGGCCACTCTTGGCCCCCTTGGCCTTCTTCTCCGGCGCCGTATACGGCGCCGACACCAGCATCTTCGCCAGGCGCGGGATGACTGGTTCTTCAGGCAACGGAGCCGGACACTGGATCCACTTCACCCTCTCCCCCCAGTCTTGAGGGAGCAATACTAAGATCTTAGACATCATCCTCGAAACATTTAAGTTGGGAATACATCAAAAGTAACATACCTCGCTGGCGGGGTGTTTACAATTGTGACCACGGTCTGAGTCCGTGGTCGGTGGCTTCTCGTTGCCCTTGAAGAGCAACTTCCAGGCCCCTTCGTGAGAAGTCTCAAAGAGCCTTTTCAGGGTCTGATGCTTCTTCGAATTGAACTCCCATAAAGGGCGGCTTCGGCGCTGGGACGGAAGAATCCGACGGACTAGCATCACCTGGATAACGTCAACGAGCTTGACGTCCTTGGTCACCATGCTTTGAACGCACGTCTGCAGCGCTATCAACTTGTCAGGTGAACACCAGTCCGGACTCTTCTCGACCCAGGAGGTGAGTCGCATGGGAGCACTGGAGCAGAATTCGGCAGCTGCGGCCCAGGTGGTGCCGCGAGGTTCTCTGATATAGAACCACTGCTTCTGCCATTCCTTTACTATCTCCACAAAGGTGCCTTTGGGCCAGGAGACGTTGGATAGCTTGCTCACCGTGGCCCCTCCGCACTCCGCGTGCTGGCCATCCACCACCTTCGGCTTCACGTTGAAGACTTTGAGCCACATCCCGAAGTGGGGATGGATGCGGAGGAAGGCCTCGCACACGACGATAAACGCCGAGATGTTGAGGAAGGAATTCGGTGACAGATCATGGAAATCTATCCCGTAATAGTACATTAGCCCGCGGACGAAAGGGTGGAGTGGAAATCCTAGCCCATGGAAGAAATGGGGGATGAATACTACCCTCTCTGTGGGCTCCGGCGTGGGGACGACTTGTCCCTCGGCTGGCAGACGATGGGCGATCTCCTTCGCCAAATATCCGGCCGCCCGGAGCTTACTAATGTCCTCCTCCTTGATGGAGGAGATCATCCACTTGCCCTGACCACCAGATCAGGACATGGTTGTGAAAGTGCGTTATATCGACTAGAGGGGGGTGAATAGGCGATTTTTATGAAAGTCTTCAAAACGTGGAAGTTATGAAGACAAACGATAGAAATAAACCTATTACCATGCAGCGGAAGGTAGACTACACTAGGCAAGCCATAGTCAAGTATTCAATAAAGTGAAAGCACAATGACTTAATAGCAGCAATGTAGTAAGGATCAGGTAGGAAGATATTATGAAGTCAGACAGAACACACAGTCACTCAATGAAGACAAAAGATAGTGCAAACATACAATGACTTCACAAGGAGTAACAGTAAGTAAAGGGAAGGGAAGATGAAACCAGTGACTCGTTGAAGACAATGATTTGTTGGACCAGTTCTAGTTGTTGTGACAACTGTACGTTTGGTTGGGGCGGCTAGGTATTTAAACCTTAGGACACCCAGTCCTGAACACTCAGCTCAGCACACCCAGTCCTCACCGTATTCCCCTTGAGCTAAGGTCACACAGACCTCGCCCAATCACTCTGGTAAGTCTTCAAGGTAGACTCCCAAACCTTCACAGACTTCGTTCACCGGCAATCCACAATGTCTCTTGGATGCTCAGAACGCGACGCCTAACCGGCTGGAGGATGCATAGTCCTCAAGTGTAATAAGTCTTCAGATCACACAGACAAGAAGACTTAAGTGATGCCCAATTCTCTTTGGCTCTGGGTGGTTAGGGCTTTATCCTCGCAAAGAATTCTCTCTCAAAGGCTTCGAGGTGGGTTGCTCTCAAATGACAAAAGCCGTACTCTCAATCTGAGCAGCCAACCGTTTATGGTTGTGGGGGTGGGCTATTTATAGCCACTTGAAAACCCGACCTGATTTGTCTGAAATGACCCTGGGTCACTAAGGAACTGACACGTGTTCCAACGGTCAGATTTCAAACTCACACGGCAACTGACTTGTCCGACTCTGGACAAGATTCGCTCTCATAGTCTTCACTCGAAGACATAGGTTTTGGTTAGGCATCACTTCAGTCATTCTGACTGGTTCTCTTGGACCCCACTTAACAGTACGGTGGTTCCTATGACTCAACACAAAAGAAGGAGAACTACGAAAGATCTAAGTCTTTGAGCTTCATAGGCTTCATGTGGTGTCTTCTCTTGTCATAGTCTTCGATGTGAATATCTTCATATACCACCTTTGACTTCAATGTCTTCATACATTTTTAGGGGTCATCTCTGGTAGGAAAACCGAATCAATGAGGGACTTCTACCTGTGTTATCCTGCAATTCTCACAAACACATTAGTCCCTCAACTAGGTTTGTCGTCAATACTCCAAAACCAACTAGGGGTGGCACTAGATGCACTTACAATCTCCCCCTTTTTGGTGATTGATGACAAACTAGTTGAAGTTTTCAACGGGGAATATAATCTGTGAAATTGTAAAGGATAAGGAATTATCTTCATAAGTTGCAAGGGCTCCCCCTGAAGATGTGCATATAAGTAATTTGCTTTTGGAATGCAAATGCACATGGCAGGTTGTACTTGTGGAGATCCACTTCAACTTATGATGACAATCCACTATGCATGTGAAAGTATATGAAGATAATGACAATGCATAATGGAAAATGGACGTCTGTAGAATGATCTAAGTGCGGAATTTATCATCGCAAAACAAAGTGGCAGATAAGTAGCAGACGACCATCGAGTTTAAGTGTTACAACTCAAAGACCCAAATGTAGCAAAACGAGAGTTGTAAGCACGAAGCAAAATATAAAGCACCCGACAATATGGACCCGCTTGAAGACTATCAACCTCATATGCTTCTCCCCCTTTTGTCAGTAAGGACCAAAAAGGTTTGAAGACATAGAGCATCTACTCGTTCCCATGAGGAGTAGGTGAAGCAGCAGGGTCGTTGGTGGTGTTTGGCGGTGCTGAAGAGCTTGGAGCAGAGTTGACGCGTGCTGAAGGAGGTGGTGGTGAAGTAGCATCATCTTCATCCTCGATAACTCTGGCAGTCACTGTTGCAGCAGATGAAGAGAACTCAGAGTCTTCAAGGGATGGAGTTCTTCGCAGCACAGCCCTTCGAGGAGGTGTGGATTCAAACTTGAATCGCTCAGTGAAGCCATCCTCTTGAAGATCATCTTCAGAACACATCATCGTTAGCCCTTTCCATGTGCGGCGACAGGTTTCATGGGCAACGAAAGCATTCTTGGTGGCAAGATTGCGAACGCGATTAACATCCACCAAGAGGCTTTTCATCTGACGCTTCAGCCAGTCATGATGCCTATCCTGTTTCTGATGAAGAGCCACAAGAAGCTCTCGGTCGTTGAGAACACGAGTGCGCTTCTTGGGTCTTGGAGCAGTTGTACTATCAGTGGCTTCAGTAGACGCAGGTGTGGTGCACGTGTAGTGCTAGCCAAAGGATACACCCAAGTGACTGCTTCAACTCCTTCAATGTTCTGTGAGAAACTCTGATGCTCTGCATTCTGAAGACTTAGAGGTTCCTTTGCAGGCTCAGGATAGATGGCTTCAGTAGAGATATCCACATCAGGCAGAAAAATCCTATGATTGCGAGCAGATGGCTGATATGAGATATCGGAGTGAAGTTTAATTAGCCGCATTACCCATGGGGCGTAGAACTTCAAGCCAAACAGATCAGAGCCTGATGCAGCAAGTTGGCGGATGAATAAGTCCTGTGCATTGAAGCATTTTCCATGAAGAATATAGAAGACCAAAGTCTTCATTGCACCCTCAAGCTTCGCATTTGGAGAGTGCCCTTTGATGGGCCAGAGAGTTCGCTTGATGATGTGATAGATGGTTCTTGGCAGATACTCAAGGTCTTCAAGAAGAACTCTATTGGATAAGCAACATCTTGGGGCAATGGCTTCATCATGCTGAGCATCTGACTCATATCAGGTTCTGGTCTCTTAAAGATGCTCTCAGTAGCTTCACTATGCAGCTGACAGCCATGCTCGTAGAGATCGCCAGGAGTGGGCAAACCAGTGAGCTCAATGATGTCAAATGCATTGGCTTCATGATGAACATTTCCGGTCATCCACTCCAGGACTCAAGTCTTCGGATCTCTGTTGTACCCGCGGATGTGAAGTGTGGCATAGAATTGGAGCAGCAGCTCTTCATTCCAATGCTCTTGGTCAGTAACGAACGACAGCAGTCCAACTTCCTTGAAGCAATCCAAAGCTTCTTCCAGACAGGGCAGACCAGCTATGGCTTCAATGTCAAGGCGCTTGTGTGGGAAGATGCGACCTTGGTTGTAAAGAATGCATGAGTAATAGCTTCACTGAGGATAGCTCCAGAACCGATCAGATGATATCCTTTCCCTTGAGTAGGGGTTCCTGTAGCTATCGAAGAATGTGTTGTCTGCCCTGAAGCCATTGATATTGAAGGAGCCAGGTGCTGATGCAGGACCTGGGAACCTTGGCAATCTTGGGATTGGCTTTTGTACCTGAGGCTTGTGCTCAACATGATAGTCGAACTGGGGACCGGCAGCAGACTCAGGAACAGAAGTGACGGGATCAGTGGCTTCGCTGTCTTCTGATGCTTTTGTTGGTGAGGGCTCCACATTAGCTTCATTGGTGGTTGTGGCAGCCTCAAGATTTTCATCCTCCACTTGACGAGCTGGAGGGTCGGTCACAAGCACGTTCTCCTTGAGAACTGCTTCTTGGTGGGACAGGGGAACTTGTGGGACTTCTTCTTCCGCGGTTGATGCAGCCGGATTGTCTTCAACAGAGACTTGAGGCCTTGGACCTTTGTGAAGCCTGCGCAACGCAGGTGACGCCTGTGGAGTTGGAGTGGGCTGGGCCTCATAGTCTTCTTCCTCTTGTGGGCGATCTGCCCATGAAGCATCTTGTGCAATTGGCGTCAGGGGACGACCAATGCTGATGAGTTCGATGTTTTCAAGCTGAGGAAGGACTGCACCATCTTCTACATTGTCATGTTGACCAATGTCTTCAGCAGTGATGGGATCAGCTGCTGGAAAGTCTTCAGCTTCATGAGCCTCTGTGGAAGCAGGCTCATGGATAGTCAGTTGGCGTTCAGCTTCAGGATAGACCATAGAAATGGGTTCAACTATCAAGGGTTCTGTGGGAGCAGCCCGATCTTTCTTGGTCTTCCTCTTCTTCTTGGAGGGGGCAGTTGGAGAGGCTTCAGAATGTTTCCTCTTCCTAGCTTCAGCCTTAGCAGTCCTTGTCTTCTTGAGCTCTGAAGCGGTTGACCAGCTTTTTGGCTTCGAGCCAGTCAGTCTAGTTAGGAAGACAATCGGAATTGCTCCCTGCCTTGGTGCGTCAGGTTCAGCCGTAGCAGGCTTCTTCTTCTTCTTTGCGGCCATCCTGGGGTCGATGCCAGGACGCCCAAGGGCCTTGCGCTTCTCAGCCTCATTGTAGGCTTGCACACATCTGTCAGCCAGAGTCTTCATGCGCTCACGCAAACCCTGAGCTTCTGCACATTTCTTTACAAAGGCTTCCTTGAGCTCGTGCATCATACTCTTGAAGTTCTTCACTTCCTGCACGCTGAGCTTGGCCATATGCTTCTTGAACTGAGCCTTTTCATAGTCAATCTTTTGCTTCAGTTCAACAATGCGCTGGGCAATAGCAAGTTCTGAAGCAATGGCGCCTTGGAAGGCGACACTGAGGCCAATTGGTAGCTGCAGATCTTCAAAGCTGATGTTTGGCGTGTCAAACCATTCATCAATGAAGTTGTGGATGATGGTTACATCAAAGAGAGGCAGATCATTGATGATTTCTGCTTCTTCTTTGCTCTTGATGAGTTGCTCAAGAGCGTCATCTGCTAGATCTTCATCACTTGACAGATCAATGTCGTCATTGCACAGAATGGCAGCAGCAGTTAGCTCTTGTCCGGTCTGAGGCAGAGGCATCTTGACCTTCTGGGGCTTGGAGATGCGAGATAAGTCTTCGGACTGCACACTGTCTTCAGGAGGTGCAGTTGCCAGTGGCTTCGCCCGTGAGATTTTTGGTGAAGGGGCAGGCTTTGAAGCTTTAGGCTTCTTCAGCTTCTTTGTCTTCGACGCTGCAGGCGCTTCATCTGATTCAGCGTCAGCTGCAGGCTCATTCACTGCAGTCCCTTGAACTAAGATGCGGGTGATGAGGCCTTCAAGGTTGTAGAAAGGACCGATGACATTGGGTTCTGCATGTCGTGTGCCATCTGCCCTTTGTGCTGAGGGACCAGGGTTGAAGTCTACCCCCAAAGTCTTCTTGTTCTGCTTCGCTGAGTTCTGGGCAAACTGGAAGTTGTGCTTGAACAGATTGTTGTCACGACACCATAGTAGTGACGATGGGTGTGCATCAGCAGGTTGTGGCCCACGGACCATGCAGGGATAGAAGCCTTGTTCAATGGCTTCATCTCTGGACCTGGGCAGAAGATTCTTGTATAGGATGTCTCCCCACGGTCTCTTGATGGCGTTTTTCTCAGCATATTTCTGGGTTACAAATCGGTATTTGAACCATTGTTCTGCCCAATATCTTCGAATCCATTGGATTCGGGTCTTGCACTGATTGTAATCCTCTTCAGGATCTGTCTTGTACAGTTCTGAGAGTTCATTTGGCAGATCTCTGGATGTTTCTCCACGACGCTTTCTGCCACCCTTCCTTGCTGCTTTCTCTGAAGCCATAAACTTTAACTTGAAAGGCTTCAACACGTTCAAAGGCTTCAAAGGTTTTCGCTTGCTGGACCAACAGGAACTGGCTTCGGGAGAATTAATGTGATGCTGTAAGAATTCTGCAAATGAATGCAGACTATGAGAACCAAAGGATTCTCCCACGGACATGTACCTGTGACAACATTAAGGTGCGAGGGAAGGGGAAGAGGTCATATGCATTCTCAGAAGATTTTGAAGATAAATCAGTTTAGAAGACATTGACCTTATCGTGCGAAGACATTCACTCATAGATAAGGAGTTGGTTCCAAGTGAGGAATCTAACTACTTTGTGAAGCATAAGTGAATATACTAGGCATGTTATGAGATGCAGTATGAGAGAGATCTAACTTGTGTGAATAGAAACTGCTTGTGGTAGAAAGTGACAAATCCATAGGATCAACGGTGCTGTAAAAAGGAAGTTTTATTTACCACACTAAGAACTGCTAGACGAAGTGGAAGATGAGGCCAAGCAGTTCGATCTTCCGTGCCCTAACTTGGTGACGGAGGACACCTACGGCGACAGCAGAGAGGATGATGTCTGTGGTCGGTGTGAAGACGGCGTCGGAGAGGTTGCGGCAGCGAAGCGCTTCGTCGCCGGCGTCGTCGAGAGCTAGCGGTGGCGCTAGGGTTCGTGCGAGAGTGGAAGAAGAGATAATGACCGCTGTGAAGTGTGTATTTATAGGTACATGGGCCGCACTGCGCTATTACACAGGTGCCCCTGGCGATTCGCATCTGAGGAACACGTGGCCATTATGCGGAATTTTGGGGTTTGTTCCACGTCCCACGCACGCCTTGATTGTCGGGTGGTCGTTCCTACTTCTCCGGGTTTCATGTGGAGGAATGAGCATTGAAAACGGACTTAATGGTTGTCTCTGTATCTTCTGTTGACAAGGACGCAGAGAAGACATTCGACAGTTTCAATAGAATGCATATGATTTGGAGAGATAGAATTTGAGATAGAAAGCATAGAGAGGTTAGGGTCCGATCACATTCACTTAGTTCAAAAGATTCAACAATGAAGACATAGCTATAAGTGAATGATGTAGAGGACAGAACACTAATATATATACATATCTATATAATCAACATAGTGAAGATAATCATGAAGATATGTTGAGATCAAAGCCAAACCAAATGTGAAGACATTGCAAGGTAACGCCATGAGTGAAACACTTCAAAATAGAACATTTGGTGGTGGCATTACCCACCGTATAGGAAGTATTAGATCCAGACACGGCGCACAATTATCGTGGCGCTCCAAAGTCAAATTCCACATTAATGTATTCACACTTAGAATGTATGTCTTCATTGATTGAAGATATACTTTACTTCGTGTGTTGCACATCTAAGTCATCAATATGCATAAGGGTTAGGATGTGTGCCTGATCACAGGACATTTGAGGATTCCAGGATATTTAGCTCACACCGTAACTTGCAAAATCTCTTCTCATCCAAGGGCTTGGTGAAGATATCTGCCAATTGCTCTTCAGTGTTGACGTGTATGATATCAATATCTTCCTTCACAACATGATCTCTGAGAAAGTGATGACGAATTTCAATGTGCTTTGTCTTTGAGTGTTGAACTGGGTTGTTGGCGATCTTGATGGCGCTTTCGTTGTCACAGTAAAGTGGAACTTGCTTCAGATGAATGCCATAGTTCTTGAGTGTTTGCTTCATCCACAGAAGATGAGCGCAGCAAGATCCAGCAGCAATGTATTCAGATTCAGCAGTGGAGAGAGATACACAGTTCTGCTTCTTTGAAGACCAACATACAAGTGATCGTCCCAGAAAGTGACATGTGCCTGATGTAGACTTGCGATCAACTTTGTCACCAGCATAATCAGCATCCGAGAATCCAACCAGATCAAACTCTGAGCCCTTTGGATACCATAATCCTAGAGTTGGGGTGTGAGCCAAATATCGAAGAATTCGCTTCACAGCTAAGTGATGCGACTCCTTTGGTGCCGCTTGAAATCGAGCACACATGCAAACACTAAGCATAATATCTGGCCTAGATGCACATAGATAAAGTAAACAACCAATCATGGAGCGGTATACCTTTTGATCGAACTCTTTACCATTGTCGTCGGGACCCAGATGATGTTTGGCTGGCATTGGTGTTGTGAAGCCTTTGCAGTCTTGCATACCGAACTTCTTCAGGCAATCTTTGAGGTACTTCTCTTGAGATATGAAGATGTCATTGCGTTGTTGTCGTATTTGAAGACTGAGGAAGAACTTCAGCTCTCCCATCATGGACATCTGATATTGCTCTTGCATCATATATCCAAACTCTTCATTGTACTTCTGATTGGTGCAGCCGAAGATAATGTCATCCACATATATTTGGCACACAAACAGTTCACCATCATATGTCTTTGTGAAGAGAGTGGGGTCTAGGGAACCAGGTATGAAGCCTTTGCTCTTTAGGAAGTATTTGAGTGTGTCATACCAGGCCCGAGGGGCTTGTTTGAGGCCATATAGTGCCTTGTTGAGCTTGTATACCATGTCAGGATGTTTTGGATCTTCAAAGCCAGGCGGTTGTGCAACATACACTTCTTCTTCAATCTTGCCATTGAGAAAAGCACTCTTCACATCCATTTGATATAGAAGTATATTATGATGATTTGCATAGGCCAGCAGTATGCGTATGGCTTCAAGTCTAGCCACAGGAGCAAATGTTTCATCGAAGTCAATGCCTTCCACTTGAGTATATCCTTGAGCAATGAGACGAGCTTTGTTTCTGACAACTTGACCATGCTCATCTTGCTTGTTGCGGTATATCCATTTGGTGCCTATTATATTGTGCTTCCGTGGATCAGGACGCTTAACTAGTTCCCATACATTATTCAGCTCAAACTGTTGAAGCTCTTCTTGCATAGCTTGAATCCATTCAGGTTCCATGAAGGCTTCTTCAACTTTCTTGGGTTCTGTTATTGAGACGAATGCGAAGTGCCCACAGAAATTTGCTAGCTGAGTTGCCCTTGAACGAGTGAGTGGACCAGGTGCATTGATGCTATCAATTATTCTTTCAATCTGCACTTCATTGGCAACGCGAGGATGTACAGGGCGAAGACTTTGCTCTTGCTGATCATTGTCGTTGTTAGAAGGAATGTCTTCAGGCTGAGCATTGTCTTCATGTTGATCAGGTGCTGAGATGATAAGTTCTTCTTCAGGATGAGCTTCAGAAGGTATAATTTCTCCAGTTCCCATTAGCTTGATTGATTCACTGGATGGAACTTCATCTAGCACATTTGGCAGTTGCTCTCTTTGTGAACCGTTGGTCTCATCGAACCGCACATCCACTGTTTCAACCACTTTGTAATGAAAGAGATTGAAGACTCTGTAGGAGTGTGAATCCTTTCCATATCCAAGCATAAAACCCTCATGTGCTTTTGGTGCAAACTTTGAGGTGTGATGTGGGTCCTTGATCCAGCACCTTGCGCCAAATACTCTGAAGTAACTGACATTTGGCTTCTTGCCAGTAAGGAGCTCATAAGATGTCTTGTTCAGAAGCTTGTGAAGATAAACACGATTGATTGTATGGCATGCAGTATCAATGGCTTCAGGCCAGAATTTTCTTGGGGTCTTGTATTCATCTAGCATCGTTCTGGCCATCTCAATGAGTGTTCTGTTCTTGCGTTCGACGACGCCATTCTGCTGTGGCGTGTACAGGGCTGAGAATTCATGTGTGATGCCCAAGGTATCAAGATATGTATCAAGGCCAGTGTTCTTGAATTCAGTGCCATTGTCACTTCTGATGTGCTTTATCTTGGCGCCATAATTGTTCATAGCTCGATTGGCGAAGCGTCTGAAGACATCCTGCACTTCAGTCTTGTAAAGGATTATGTGCACCCAAGTATATCTAGAATAATCATCAACAATAATGAATCCATAGAGGCAAGCAGTAGTGGTAAGAGTTGAGTAATGAGTGGGACCGAAAAGATCCATATGAAGCAGTTCGAAGGGTCGAGTAGTGGTCATGATTGTCTTCGAGGGATGTTTGGCCCTCGTCATCTTCCCTGCTTCACAGGCACCGCATAAGTGATCTTTCTTGAACTTGACGCCCTCGATGCCTATGACATGCTTCTTCTTTGCCAGGGTGTGGAGGTTCCTCATGCCAGCATGCCCACGCCTCCTATGCCAGAGCCAGCATTCTAAAGCTTTTGCTAGAAGACATACGGCAAGCTGTGGTCCTGCTGAGAAATCTACTACGTACAGATCATCTTTTTGATACCCTTCAAACACTAGAGACTTGTCAGATTCCATTACTACAAGGCAACGATATTTTCCAAATATTACGATCATGTTCAAATCGCAAAGCATTGAGACAGACATTAAGTTGAAGCCAAGGGATTCAACAAGCATGACTTTATCCATGTGTTGATCCCTTGAGATTGCAACTCTAGCTAGACCCAATACCTTACTTTTACCAGTGTCAGCAAATGTGATGTGGCTCTTGTCGGATGGACGTAAGGTTGAGTCCATAAGAAGACTTCTTTTGCCAGTCATGTGATTTGTACACCCACTATCAATGATCCATTCTGAAGACGCTGGTGTCGTACCCTACAGTGCAGTTAGGGGGATAGGCTTCACCAAGAGCATTGTGAAGCAAAAACATTTGATGAACCAATGGGTTATGAAAGCTTAGATCCAGATTAGGACTAATAGGGAGAGTAGCAAGCGATTCAGGAACGAAGTACATAGTAAGACCATTCGGGCATTTGATCTTGCGCCCTACAAGATGTTTAAGGTCCCCAGCAATGGCGTCAGACGATTTTGGTTTTCTACTGGAGACCTTTCCCTGCAAAAGAGAGTTAAGCCTTCTTAGCCACCCACATCTTCAAGGGTGGCTGAGAAGCAATAAGTCTAAGTGCAGCATCTGAGAATTTTGGCTTTGGAGCCCTAGCAAACAGTCTTGCAGGCGGACAATAGTACTCATAAGAATAAGCAGAGTAGTTCTTGGTCTTATGAACATGGCGGTTTGATGAACCGCTCTCATATTCATATGCCTGAGTATGGTTTCCCTGCAAAACATTTGCGTTAGTGCGACTCAGGTGAGTCCTCTGTCTGTATGAAGCCTTTGGACCGTATGAAGCCTTTGGTCTGAGGTTTGTCTTCTTCACGTGAGGTGTCATGATGACATTCACGGAAAGATTCTCCAGACACCTTTTCGGAACCCAGATCTTCTTCATAGGCGGTCCATTCCTGCAGTTAGTACCAATGTACCTGGCAAACACTTCACCATTCTGATTCTTAAACAGTATATAGTTTGCATCAAAGGATTCATCAATGATAATGGGGTTAGCACAAGTGAAGCCAGATAGATTGGATGGGTCTGCTGAAGGTTCCTTTGCAGCAACCCACATGGTTTTGGGGTACTGCTCAGGTTTCTAGTAAGAGCCATCAGGATTCATTTTCCTTACGAACCCAACACCCTCTTTCCTCGGGTTTCGGTTCAGTATCTGCTTTTTAAGGACATCACATAGTGTCTGATGCCCTTTAAGACTTTTGTACATCCCTGTTTCAAGCAATGTCTTCAACCTAGCATTCTCATCAGCAATAGCAGTGGTATCCTCAGCAGAGGGGTTAGTTACCACATCAACAGTTGAAGATATTGCAACAGTAGTAGCAGTAGAACATTCAGCAACAGAAGTAGCATTATCACGCTCAATGCATTTAAGACATGGTGGTTCAAATCCTTCCTGAGCTGGATTGATCTGTTTGGCACGAAGTGACTGGTTTTCCTTTTGAAGATCTTCATGAACCGCTCTCAATTTCTCAAGATCCTGTTTCCTTTGAAGATAATCATAGGAAAGCTTTTCATGAGTTGTTGAGAGAGTTTCGTGACGACTTTCAAGTTCCTGATACTTAACGTGAAGATTTTTTATGTCTTCAATTAAGGATTCAGATCGAGTCATTTCAGCACCTAACAGATCATCGCTTCTGTCTAACAGTTTTTGAATATGTTCCATAGCTTTGTGTTGTTCAGTTGCAATTTTAGCAAGTGTTTTGTAGTTGGGTTTTGAATCACAATCAGAGTCATCGTCACTAGATGTTTGATAGTGAGTAGTGCGTGTGTTTACCTTGGCACCGCGTGCCATGAAGCAGTAGGTAGAAGCGGAGTAGTCGTTGTCATTTGCATCGGTGTCGGTGACGAGGTCATTGTCTTCAGTATTGAAGATGGACTTGGCAATGTATGCTGTAGCCAGACTTGCGATGCCTGAATCGGACTCCTCCTCAGACTCCACCTCCGCCTCCTCAGAAGAGGACTCCTCCTCTGAGTCCATTTCCTTGCCAACAAACGCACGTGCCTTGCCAGATGAGCTCTTCTTGTGTGATGAAGACTTTGAGGAAGACTTGGATGAAGACTTTGAGTATTTCTTCTTCTTCTTGTCGTCAGAGTCATATTCCTTGCTCTTCTTCTTCTTTTTGTTCTCATTGTCCCACTGTGGACACTCAGAGATGAAGTGGCCAAGTTTCCTGCACTTGTGACATGTTTTCTTCTTGTAGTCATGAGCAGAAGCTTCATCATTCCTTGAGCTTGATCGGGAAGACTTTCTGAAACCTTTCTTATTGGTGAATTTTTGGAACTTCTTCACAAGCATAGCAAGTTCCCTTCCAATGTCTTCGGGATCATCAGAACTGCTATCAGATTCTTCTTCAGATGAGGACACAGCTTTTGCCTTCAAGGCACGAGTTCGCCCATAGTTTGGACCGTAGATATCTCTTTTCTCAGAAAGCTGAAACTCATGTGTGTTGAGCCTCTCAAGTATGTCAGATGGATCGAGTGTCTTGAAATCAGGACGTTCTTGAATCATCAGGGCTAGGATGTCAAACTAACTATCAAGTGATCTCAGTAGTGTCTTGACGACTTCATGTTTGGTGATCTCAATAGCGCCGAGGGCTTGAAGCTCATTTGTGATGTCAGTGAGTCGGTCAAATGTGTGCTGGACATTCTCATTGTCATTTTGCTTGAAGCGGTTGAAGAGGTTGTGAAGGACACTGATTCTCTGATCTCTCTGGGTTGAGATGCCTTCATTGACCTTGGAGAGCCAGTCCCAGACCAGCTTAGATGTCTTCAAAGCACTCACACGGCCATACTGTCCTTCGGTCAGGTGACCACAGATGATATTCTTGGCAGTAGAGTCCAGATGAACAAATTTCTTGACATCAGCAGCAGTGACACCTTCTCCAGCCTTGGGAACATCGTTTTCGATGACATACCATAGGTGGACATCAATGGCTTCAAGATGCATGCGCATCTTATTCTTCCAGTAGGGATATTTAGTTCCATCGAAGACGGGGCATGCAGCGGAGACTTTAATTATCCCTGCAGTCGACATAGCTAAAACTCCAGGTGGTTAAACCGAAACACACAGAACAAGGGAGCACCTTGCTCTGATACCAATTGAAAGTGCGTTATATCGACTAGAGGGGGGTGAATAAGCGATTTTTATGAAAGCCTTCAAAACGTGGAAGTTATGAAGACAAACGATAGAAATAAACCTATTACCATGCAGCGGAAGGTAGACTACACTAGGCAAGCCATAGTCAAGTATTCAATAAAGTGAAAGCATAATGACTTAATAGCAGCAATGTAGTAAGGATCAGGTAGGAAGATATTATGAAGTCAGACAGAACACGCAGTCACTCAATGAAGACAAAAGATAGTGCAAACATACAATGACTTCACAAGGAGTAACAGTAAGTAAAGGGAAGGGAAGATGAAACCAGTGACTCGTTAAAGACAATGATTTGTTGGACCAGTTCCAGTTGCTGTGACAACTGTACGTCTGGTTGGGGCGGCTAGGTATTTAAGCCTTAGGACACACAGTCCCGGACACACAGTCCTGAACACTCAGCTCAGGACAACCAGTCCTCACCGTATTCCCCTTGAGCTAAGGTCACACAGACCTCGCCCAATCACTCTGGTAAGTCTTCAAGGTAGACTCCCAAACCTTCACAGACTTTGTTCACCGGCAATCCACAATGTCTCTTGGATGCTCAGAACGCGACGCCTAACCGGCTGGAGGATGCACAGTCCTCAAGTGTAATAAGTCTTCAGATCACACAGACAAGAAGACTTAAGTGATGCCCAATTCTCTTTGGCACTGGGTGGTTAGGGCTTTATCCTCGCAAGGAATTCTCTCTCAAAGGCTTCGAGGTGGGTTACTCTCAAACGACAAAAGCCGTACTCTCAATCTGAGCAGCCAACCGTTTATGGTTGTGGGGGGTGGGCTATTTATAGCCACTTGGCAACCCGACCTGATTTGTCCGAAATGACCCTGGGTCACTAAGGAACTGACACGTGTTCCAATGGTCAGATTTCAAACTCACACAGCAACTTTACTTGGGCTGCAAGCAAAGCTGACTTGTCCGACTCTAGACAAGATTCGCTCTCATAGTCTTCACTCGAAGACATAGGTTTTGGTTAGGCATCACTTCAGTCATTCTAACTGGTTCTCTTGGACCCCACTTAACAGTATGGTGGTTCCTATGACTCAACACAAAAGAAGGATAACTACGAAAGATCTAAGTCTTCGAGCTCCATAGGCTTCATGTGGTGTCTTCTCTTGTCATAGTCTTCGATGTGAATATCTTCATATACCACCTTTGACTTCAATGTCTTCATACATTTTTAGGGGTCATCTCTGGTCCGAATCAATGAGGGACTTCTACCTGTGTTATCCTGCAATTCTCACAAACACATTAGTCCCTCAACTAGGTTTGTCGTCAATACTCCAAAACCAACTAGGGGTGGCACTAGATGCACTTACAGGTTGCTTGAGTGGAAAGAAGATGAGAACTTGGCGCTGGAGCCTGAGATTGGAAAGGCAAAGACAGAGAGAGAGAGAGAGAGAGCGTGAGGAGAGGAAGAGGGAATCCTTATCCCCTTATAAAGGCAGTAAATATTAAACGCCTCCTCACTCGCCTTAGGATTCGCCTGTTCCCTAGGGCTGTATAAACGGCACTGTTGAGTTACCCATGCCCGCATTGATGAGAATCCCGCAATAAGGGGACACGATCTCTGTTTCGACAAGACGTGCCAATAGCAACCGCGTCTCGAAGCGTGGAATGGCAGAAGAAAAACGGTTCAAAATTATAACCGGACAGACGCGATGTCGTGTTGGAAAAAAGCTATCGGCAGATTAGATTCATGCGAATATTATATTCTCTCTGCAGTTGTGTATGGTGTCGTGGTTCTAACTCTGACAGTGATGTAGGGGGGTATGTATGGAGAGGCTAGATCTTAGCTATGGAGGAGTTGTAAGCACACGAGGATTACGAGTTCAGGCCCTTCTCGGAGGAAGTAACAGCCCTACGTCTCGGTGCCCGAAGGCGGTCGACTGAATTATGTGTGTATGAATAACAGGGGTGCCAACCCTTGATACTGAGGAGGGGGTGGCTTATATAGAGTTCGCCAGGCCCCTCCAGCCCTTAGTAATGCAAGGTTTAAAGTACATTAAGACTGGGGGTTACTGGTAACGCCCCTAATAAAGTGCTATGATGACCATAAAAGCTACTTAATGACCGGCCGTTTGCGTGCAGGGTGACTTTAGATCTCCTGGCAGTCGAGTGGTTGGATCTTGGTCGAGTGATTGCTTCGTGGTCGAGTGTCTTGATTCCGTCGAGTGGGATACCTCCAAGTCGATTGAAAGATGACTTCTTCTAGGGATGTCCTTGGGTAGGGTACTTAGGACAGGTCCATGCCCCTACCCTAGGTACATAGCTTCATCATTAGCCCCCGAATGGATCGAGGTTCGAGTGGGGAAGGAGTTGCGGATCTTTCCGACTGGTTCTTCATGTTATATGAACGTCTTGTTTTGGATCAATTGTCACGGATGACGTCGTCAACTTCTTTCAGTCGCCTTGATCCATTCTTGGCCTCTTGTCGAGTGAATTTCTTTACTTGTGAAGTTCCGAGTGACGGTGTGAAAGGGATCTTCTGTTTGACGAGTTGTTCTGCGGCCCGCGGATTTTGCGGGATTTGAATTTCGGGAAGCGCGCGCGACGGGGGCGGCCGCAGTAATCAGATGGGATAGGATGGAAGCTCCTCGATCCCCGCGCCACCTTTTTTGCCACGTACCGCGCGCGCCCATTGCGGGATTTGACGGGATTGCCTGGGCCTACCAGTCAGCCACTCGGAAGCGACCTCTTATAAGCTGCCGGCTCGGGACCCCCAAACAGTGCGCCTTCACTTTTCCCCCTTCCTTACAAGATCCTCCACCACCTCCGCTCCCACCTTGGTGCCGTAGGTCTATTCGAGCTCCACCGGCGATGATGGTGAAGGAGAAGACGTCGGCTCTGGAGCGCACGAAGAAGGCGGCGGTGCAGGGGAAGGGGAAGAAGTCCGCTCGGGGCGGATCTTCCTCGAGGACTGCTCTGCCCAAGGATTGGATCTAGGGCGACTGGATGCCGTCGGTGATTCGGCAGGATGATCTTGATGATCTGGTCGAGGGGGGATTCATTCCCCACGAATCTGCGCGCCTCCCGGGGAAAGAAGTCGAACCCCAGTCTCTTGATGGTGAGTGCGTCCTCCTCGCCACCCATATCGATCGTGGATTCTCTCTACCTCCTCATCCTTTTTCCGGAGCTTCTTGAACTTCTTCGGAGTGCAGCTCCATCACTTTACTCCCAATTCTATTGTGTATCTTGCTGCTTTCATTTCCTTGTGTGAAAACTTCTTGGGTTGCCGCCCCCATTGGGGACTCTTCAAGCACATCTTCACCTGCCGCTCTCAGTCGGTCAAGAAGGCCAAGTCGAGTAACGAACGGACGCAGGTGATCCAGCTGTGCGGGGGTCTGGTGATCCAGATGAGGGGAAAAAGTTCCTTTCCGTCTATCACTTTTCCCGAGTCAGTCCGTGGGTGGTAGTCGACTTGGTTTTACTGTAAAGACCAGGTGACCCCAGGACAGTCGACTGGGCTTCCCCCTTTTTCTCTGAATCGAGCACAAAAACCTGCCTCTCTGAAAGTGACGCCGGAGGAAAAGGCGCAAGTCAAGGTGCTGGTCGGTCGAGTGGTTCAGCTTGTCCGCGAGGGTGTGACTGGCATGGACTTGTTGGAAGTCTTCCTTCGGAGGCGCATCCAACCGCTTCAGGCTCGTGACCACCCAATGTGGCTGTACTCGGGTCTCGAAGACACCACTCGGATTCACCCAGAGGAGGTCACTGACAAGATGCTGGAAGGGTGGCTGTCGAGTATCACAGGGAACAAGGACAACCCCCGAGGAGCCAGGAGGATTCCTCCACTCGACCAAACATACGAAGTGGACAAGGTCTGACCTTGCGTTTCCGACTGTGATCTTTGATTTCTTTATTTGTTCTTTTTGGATCAGTCGATTGACTTTTGTCTCGTTTATTGTCCTCTAGGCCACTACTGAGATGTAGTCGACGCCCAATGGAGCACAGGAGCAGGCCGAGGAAGGAGAGGCGAGTGGAGGCGAAAGTGGAGACGGGGGAGAAGAGTGGGAATCTGACGGCGAAGGAGAGGGGGATGACGACGACGACTCCAGTGAAGAGGAGGAGGAAGAAGTCGAACCTCCCCGCTCGGAACGGCGACCCAAGCTTACACACGACCCTGCGCGAGAACGTGGTAAGGCGACTGTCCCTGTTGGGCAGTCGTCGAAGCGCCCTCGGACCTCATCTCCAGCGCCGACAGAAAAAGCTCCCAAGCACCCACGCGCGACGCCGTCCAAGCCACCCAAGGCTCTGCCCAAGATGAGGATGACTGTCCCCACCATTTCTAGGTAATAGTAGAATTTGTTTTCCTTTGTCGAACGTGACGGACTCTTGGTCGACTCATTGGATAAGCTGACTGACTTTCGAAATTTGCAGTGCTGCCACCTCGGAGATCTCCTCCAAGGACGATGATCAAGAGATGGAAGACGCTGTTACCTCCAACCCCGGTACGATTACTGATGCTCTGCTTTTAGTCGACTGATGATTTCTTATAATTCCAGTCGATTGGATTTTTCTTGTAGCTCCTCCTCATGTCATTGACCTCCCTGATGATGACGATGAAGCGTCGCTGATGGCGCGAAGGAACAGGAGGGCGCCGGCTGGCAAGACCCCACAAACTACTCCGGCGCCTGAGGCCGCAGTCCGGGAGGGTGGTGATACCACTCGGGTTTCTGTGACCTTCGCTGAACCTCTGACGAGTGTCCGGCCTTCGACGTCGACTACAAATCCGCCTTCGCTTTTTGCCACACACCACGTCCCTGAGGACCAAGTGGGTGCCGCTAAAGAGGCTATACGCCAGGCAGGGATCATGATGGAACAAGTGAAGGTGGTTCGGGAAGCCAGCCAAGCAGCTTATGATGCGAGCTCAGCTCTTCAGAGCAACGTCCAGGTCAGTCGATTCACCGCTTGTTCTGTTAGGATATGCTATCTGAAGAATCTCTTTTCCGAAGATCTTTGTATCTGTACACCCACTGGGTGTGTATATTAATCTTTTTGATGAGTGGGGGCACGCTAAGTGCACCCACTGGGTCTAGTCCCTGAGACTACGGTGGATTGCTGGCAGTCGACTGTAGTCTTTATATTGTGTTGCTTTAGTTGAACTTCTTCACTCGGTCTGGTCAGGCCACGTCAAATGGAACTATACACAGTCGACTGCGGGCAGTCGATTTTTTTTGGTCGAACCAGTGGGGGCACGCTGAGTGCACCCACTGGGTGTAGTCCCCGAGACTACTGTCGAATGTTTTTGATTCAGCTGTAGTCTTAGAAACGCCATCATTGTCTCTTGGTTACTCGGAAGCAACTTATCTTGGATGTCTGTCGACTGATTTTTTGCAGAAATCCTGCGAACTTGTGGCTTGCTACACTGAGTTGGAGAACAAAAAGATCCAGCTGAACCTTGACTTGAAGCTTGCTCAGGAGAACTTGCAGAAGGCGAGGGACGAAGCAAAAGGTATGGCAGGTGAGCTTTTGTCGACTGTCTTTTCTTTTTGGCCGTCCTCGATGTTGATCTCACTTGCTATTTTGCAGACAAAATGGAGGAGGCTCTGAAGAATAAGGATCAAGACCTTGCCGAAGCGCAGAAGGAGGCCCTGAACAAAACAAAGCTTGCTGAAGAAAAATTGGCTTCAGTCGGTACTCTTGAAAAGGAAAACTCCAGGCTGAAAACTGCTCTTGATGTGGCTAATCAAGAGGTCAGCCGTCTGAAGAATGGCAATATAGCTCTGAATGACAAGGCAAGTGAACTGGCGGGGAAGAGGAACGATCTGGAGGCTTATCTCGGTGGACTCGCCAAGAAGCTGTTCGTCATGCTCGAGGGTAATTACTCCGGCCCGACTGACTTGCAGTTACCAAACCTGCGTAGAGCCACTGACTTATCCTTGAATTGTGTTTACAGAATTCTGCCAGAACTTCAAAGAGGAGACTAGTCGAGTGGAGACAGACTTGGACCCCATCAATTCTCCAGTGAAGGACGAGGCTGCTATGAACGTGCTCCGATTGGAATCTCGTGTTGCCGGCGTTGTTGACTATCTTGCTCGGTTGAAGGTTGCGATGTCGCGGATCGACACGTCGCTCTGGCCTAGGACGACGCTTCAGAATGACCTCGAGTCCCTGATGACTCGACTGAATGAAGTCCCAGATCGAGTGGCGGAATGTAAGAAATCTTCTGCTAGATGTGGCGCTGACGTCGCTCTGTCTCTAGTCCGCATCCACTGCAAGGAGGCGCGAGAAGAAAAGTTGGCCGCCATCCAAGTTGCCAATACCAGGAAGCACAACTTCCAAGACTTCATGGAGACTTTCATTGCTGCTGCCACTCGCATTGCAGACGGGGTCGGCTTGGACGAGTTCGTCGCCCCTTCCAGTCCTCTGCCTGAGGAATAAAAACTTTTATGCTTCACTTTAAATTTGCCTCGGAATGCCGAGTGGATTTTGTAACCGTTAAACTCTGTCGAGCTGGAGGCTCGAGTACTTTGATCTGCGGTCTAGGACCTTTGGATCTTATCTGAACTTGATTTATCGTTGAATATCTTCATGAATTATCTGTCGAGTGGAACTTGTTCTTCACTCGAAATAACTTTGTATTTGTGGTGCAACTCCGAAGGAGAAGGTAGCAGTCGATTTGCACCTCATCGTCCTTGCGGATTGGGATGTGTTCCGTACTTAGGCGAGCACTGGGCTGCAACTAAGCCTCCGAGTGGAAGGTCCGCTCTCCACTCGGTAGGATTTTAAAAACTTAGGCGAGTACTGGACTGCAGCTAAGCCCCCGAGAGGGAGGTCTGCTCTCCACTCGGTAGGATTTTTTCAAACTTAGGCGAGTACTGGACTGCAGGTAAGCCCCCGAGTGGGAGGTCTGCTATCCACTCGGTAGGATTTTTTCAAACTTAGGCGAGTACTGGACTGCAGCTAAGCCCCCGAGTGGGAGGTCTGCTCTCCACTCGGCAGGATTTTTTCAAACTTAGGCGAGTACTGGACTG